>NW_012139080.1:1636621-1641903 GCF_000956105.1 Propithecus coquereli | reverse complement strand
CTATAAACATGATTACTACCAATAGTAATAATGTATCCCTTAATGTAAAAAAGGAATTATGGGCTCTCTGGATTCAAGATGTTATTGTTATTGAAGGTAATGTATGGCCCAGATACTGTATACAATAATAATGCCAATTTCACACATATTTGTTTTCTTTTTTTCCACATTGGAAAAATAAGCCTCAAACTAATTTTGTTTTTAGGTCTTTCCATTCTTCCTGAAGATTTCCTATGACTATCTAATCTTAAAAAACACTCTACTTTAAAATATACTTGATACATAAGGAATTAATAGCATCTGCACTTGATTATCATTAATTGCTCCCTAATTCTTGGTTTTAGACAAAAAAAAAAAAAAAATAGTACTGTAAGACTTTCACTGGATTGCCCTGTGGAGCTTTAATCAAAGGTTTCTTTTGGATCATTAAAAGTGATAGACCTTGTTTAAAACTGAGATCATGTGGTTATATTTAAGGAATTTCAAATTGATGCCAGACATTAGCATGACTTGAAACCATTTAATTTGAAATGCAGCCCTACTGCGTTTGGTCTCAATTTTCCTATCTGTCTGAATCTCAGATAAGCAATGGCCATGGTCTTCGTGGTCTTGTACGTAATTGAACACATCTCTGGAATCTTTCCAGGTTGTCCAGATCCTAGAAAATGGCTCTCTTACCAAGTTCACTGCCTTAGCTAAGTATCTTTATTGACTAAATCAGGACCAGTAAAGATGAAAATTGGACCTGTTAATGCATCAATCAGTAAGAATAAAGCAAACCAGCAAAAGTTAGTGGGAATGGAGATCCTTTGTGGTAGGATGTGAATCAAGATTTGGCTAGACTAACTGGTCATTTTGGGGTATGAAGTATCAACAGTTGTAAATGGGAGGTTTGAAAGCTGAAATCATTTTAATGAGCTATTAACAAATCCCAAGTGCTATAAAAATCATTGGTAGATATGAAACGGTGGTTTGAGGGTGTATGGGAATGATTCATTCTTCCTTTGTGGTTTTTGAAATGCTGCAGGCTCAATGGCATGCTGCCTGATTATTGTTGGACCTTTCTATGTTTCATTTCAAGTAAGGATAATAAACCACAAAGTAAAGACTATATCCTATAAACTTCCTCTGAGTGAAAAACTGCCAACATATGCTTTTCACTGCCATTACTACCTTGAAGTATATTAATAGTATTTTTTTTTTTTATTGGGGGAAACAAAGGGCAAAAGATAATGTCCTATGATTTTTTTTTCCTGGTTTTTAAATAAGTTTCTCAAACGTCAAACTATTTACTGTTTGAAACAGAACATCTTGAGAAGGAAAGGATGGTGTACTTATCTAGTAGTATTATTATTTGGAATCAAAGAATTTATTAAGGAAATTATTTTGTTAAAAGAACTAAAATATAGAAAGGTGCATATAGTCCTGAATAATATGCAGCATGCTAATTCTAAGTTAGGTGAAGTAAACTGCTTTTTCCTCATAACATTGATTATACTTGTAATGTAATAGTTACCTGTTTTACCATTTGTTTAATATCTGTTTTTCTCACTTGTTAGAAAGATATACAAAAACATTGCAATGCCCATTTTATCCTTGTATTTTCTGGACCTTAACTCAGTGTCCATCAAATAGGAAATCAACAATTATTTGTTGACTCTTACATGGATGGATGTTGAATTTTTCAAACTCTTAAGACAAAATTCCATAGTACTAAAAATGAATATAGTCTTTTAAAAATTATATTACAAAAATTTGCTGTTCTCAACAGTGTGCTTTGCCTACATAATCTTAACATAATATTAAGATCTATGCTATCTATGAGATTTTCCCAGTGGACTCTGGCCCTTTTAAGACTGTGCCCCTGATCTGGAGGGGAGTATGTAAGTGATCCACTGAAAAGAAGGTCTTTGCAGAAAGTCAGCATTCATAAAATGTATCTTATAAAAATTCCACTTTTAGCGATGAACAACTTGCTTTTGAGAAGACTGTTTCTGATATCCTTTTTAAACATTTTCAGTCATCGGTATTATTTAATCTGCCATGGCTTTTTACATATCAATACCTGTTTTGCTGGGTATTGTCTTGTGTTTCCTGGGCTTTCTCTCCCTGCTATCAATTTTGTTTGAATTGTTCATTGACTTGGTTTATAAGGGCTCCTCACAGGTGTTATTAAGTCCCTGGATTTTTCCCACATGAATTCTCCCCTTGGGCACCCCAGGCAAGCGTGGTGAAGGGTCACTCCATTCCATCTGGGCATGGACCCCAGATGACATTAACTTTTAGTTCAGGCATTTTTTAAACTTTACTTTGCAACATGGCCAGTTGAAACCCCTTTAGATGTACTTTCCCCGTATAATCCAGTGAGAACCATTTCTTGAGTTCTTCCCTGTTCTCCAAAGACAGCATGCAAATCCATTTTAATTTTAAAACACATTACAGTATAATAAGTATAATGAATGTAAAAATGTTCATAAGTGGGCTTGATAAAGACAGGGAATTTTTCTTTTCCTGTGGTTTTTACACAATTGTAAGAACAATGTTGTTTTATGAGTTAAGATTCTTAAGAGCATAAAGAACGAAGATGAAGTAGTAATTGCCAACTAGTAAGTGATAGATTAAAAGCATATGAGAGTTTCTAAAGTTTCTCAATGTATAAAATAATGAACTATGGTATTAGTGTAAAAAGGAAAATTGCTGAAATTATGCTATTTTATTTCTGCCTTGGAAATAGCTATCATGGTTGAATCAAGTTGAATGCTATGTTTCTTTTTCTGTCTTTAGATGAATATGTTGTTGTTTTTTCCAAAACTTTTCAGAAGCTATAACAAAGAGGTTCATCCAACAGAAATGATCTGTGACATTTTATCTGCAAAAGCAACAGAAAATTATGGTCTCTGGTGGTAAATAAATGTATCAAAAATTCCACTGGTGTATGGAAGTGCAAGTCTTTCTACAAAGAGCATAATCAGAAGAGAGAGGTTCAGAAGAGTGGGAGAGCCATATCTATAAGTGGACTTATCTTCTTTCTAATTACCTTGTAGGCTGATTTTTATTTTTGTGTTTTTTTCTCTTTTTTATTGAAAATTAACAGTATATAATTGTAAAAAATTTATAGAGAACCAAGTGATGTTATGATTTATGAATACGAGGTGAAATAATTAAATCAAGCTAGTTAACATATCCATCACTTCAAATACTTAACATTTTTTGTGGTGACAATATTTGAAATTTACTCTCTCAGTAATTTTGAAATGTACAATACTTTGTTATTAACTATATTCATCATGCGGTGTGCTAGAACTCAAAAAACATTCCTTTTGTCTGAGATTTTGTACATTTTGACTATCATTTCCCCATTCCCCCCTACCCCCAACCTCTGTAACCACCATTTTACTCTCTGCTTTTGTGAGTTTGATTTCATATAAGTGACAATATGTAGTATTTGTCTTTCTGTGCCTGGCTTATTTCATTTACCATAATGTTCTCCAATTTCATGCATGTTGTCACAACTTTCAGAATTTCCTTCCTTTTTAAGGCTGAATAGTATTCCATTGTCTATATACACCACATTTTCTTCATTCACTCATCTGTTGATGGACACTTGGTTGACTGTATAACTTGGCTACTCTGAGTAGTGTTACCATAAACACGGGAATGCAGATGTCTCTTCAACAAACTGATTTCAAATCTTTTGGGTAAATACCCACGAGTGGAATTGCTGGATCACATAGTAATTTTACTTTTAGTTTTTTGAGGAACCTTCGTATGAGTTTTCCATAATGGCTGTGCTAATTTATATTACCACCAACAGTGGACAAGGGCTCCCTTTTCTCCACATCTTTGCCAACATTTGTTATCTTTCATCTTTTTCATAATATAATAGCTATTCTGACAGATTTTACATGATATCTTATTGTGGTTTCAATTTGCCTTGATTTTTCCTAAAGTTGAATTAAAGGCAATCATAATTATATCTACTTTAAGCTTATTGTCTTTCTGGTTATAATAGAAAGAGAACTTTTGGAATCCTGGGATATTAGAATCCCTGACATATTCTTGTATCTCTGAAGCAGAGATTAAAAGAGATTGCAAAGGTTTTAATTTCCTATAATTTAAAATGTCATTGTCTCAGAATATTTGTGGGAACTTGCATAAGCACCCACTTTGCAAGCTGTTCACCCTCACTTCGTACCTTTCCTTCACTAAAGAGAATGTCTATAGTGACACTAGCTTTTCACCTAATTACCTCTTAAATAAAAGAACACTCCTAATGAATCATTGCCTGCAATGATCTAGAGCTCTTCAAAAATATGTCTCCTATTAAAAATAACAATGTGTGCTAATGAAGCTATTGGCTTAAATTTTTTTCATTTTCTCACGTGATAGCTTGACTTGAAATGTCCATAATTAATCTGCTCTAATAAGCATTTATTAAGCATTCCTTAGTAATGTGCTAAGGGAAAAATACAAACATGACCAGATATACTCCAGTTTAGAATTTAGTATATTGATTATTTCTAGTCATATTTCATTATAATTGCTACCAATCTGTTGCTTTGAAATACATGGAGTTTGATTCTCATATTTTTATTATTTACTTTTTAGTCTTCTTCCACAGTAAGTAACATCCCATTGGTCAGTATAAAGTAACATTCACTTATATAATTTAAATACACATTCTTTTTAAATTTTGCACAAAAAAGCATATGTATAAAATTATGTAGCGGTACAAAGGAAGGAAAGAGGAAGACTTCTCTTGAATTATTTATTTCAATAAAACAACTCTTGCTAATATCCTCAGTTATGTTTAAAAGGTAAACATATGAATAAAAAATTGCAAACCTACACTGCTCTTGACATGCATAAAACCCCTCCTTTCTTAGCTAATATACCCTTAATCAGCAATCATGTACCATTTTTAAAGTATGGGTTTATATAATTTTGGCAAATTTATATATTTGGTAAGAATAGCAAATGATTACATATCACCAGTTGTGTTGGACATTAAAGAATTACTGTTTTTGTTATATTGTCATTCAGATGAATCCCCTGAGATATTATTGAGTTCTCATATCCAGTCGGCTCCATAAAAGATGCATCTGAATGTTCTGTAGTTGTCACATCAACCTGTAGGACCCCCTGACCGCCTATAAGCCTGAGGATATCATATTACCTATCCACACTCTGGTCCTTGTATATAACACTTTCATTATTAGCAAGACTAAAGACTTTGGTTTGCAACAATTTCCTTGAGAGACCAAAATGTGATATTTCCATGT
>NW_012139080.1:1636060-1636571 GCF_000956105.1 Propithecus coquereli | reverse complement strand
TCTTATAACTTTCACATTTTAGCATTAAAAATTAACTATGTTATTTCCACTCTGAAAATTTGATAAAATATATTTCGTATTTCACTATGTTCTGAATTAGAGTATTCGCATGTATGTGTAGGTGTATTTGTGTGTAAAATTTCCAAAAGGTAAAGAAAACAGATTTTGCTCTCAAAAATAAAAAAAACAGCTAATCTGATGTTACACATTTGTGGAGAAAAATATTGCATACTGCTTGAATAATTTTAGTGCAAAAGATGAAGTTTTCATTATGTACCAAAAGTTATAAATCAGAATTGATAGTTCAAACACATTTAATAATTTAAGTATAGCATTTGCCTATGTGAATTCTTCAATGCAATAAGACTAAATGTCAACCAGTGAGAAAGTTAACTAAGAATTCAAGTCCTCATCACCTAACTGGTTCACTGTGAAGTTATTTACCAAGCTACATTAATTTATTCCAACTATTAGCATATCATTTAAAAACTTTGGCTGAAGTTTAAATTTA
>NW_012139080.1:1612316-1625255 GCF_000956105.1 Propithecus coquereli | reverse complement strand
TTCTCATATTTTTATTATTTACTTTTTAGTCTTCTTCCACAGTAAGTAACATCCCATTGGGCAGTATAAAGTAACATTCACTTATATAATTTAAATACACATTCTTTTTAAATTTTGCACAAAAAAGCATATGTATAAAATTATGTAGCGGTACAAAGGAAGGAAAGAGGAAGACTTCTCTTGAATTATTTATTTCAATAAAACAACTCTTGCTAATATCCTCAGTTATGTTTAAAAGGTAAACATATGAATAAAAAATTGCAAACCTACACTGCTCTTGACATGCATAAAACCCCTCCTTTCTTAGCTAATATACCCTTAATCAGCAATCATGTACCATTTTTAAAGTATGGGTTTATATAATTTTGGCAAATTTATATATTTGGTAAGAATAGCAAATGATTACATATCACCAGTTGTGTTGGACATTAAAGAATTACTGTTTTTGTTATATTGTCATTCAGATGAATCCCCTGAGATATTATTGAGTTCTCATATCCAGTCGGCTCCATAAAAGATGCATCTGAATGTTCTGTAGTTGTCACATCAACCTGTAGGACCCCCTGACCGCCTATAAGCCTGAGGATATCGTATTACCTATCCACACTCTGGTCCTTGTATATAACACTTTCATTATTAGCAAGACTAAAGACTTTGGTTTGCAACAATTTCCTTGAGAGACCAAAATGTGATATTTCCATGTGTGATATACATAAGCAAACAGCAAATAAGGCACATTAAGTTATAATTAGAAATATTTTATTTGTTTGAAGTTATTCCATTAAGTCTAGATAGTATGGTTAAGGGCAGTACTTGACTCATCATTTAGAGTGTTTAACTTCTGAGGTATTTGGCAAATCTGGATGTTGTGATTATCAGTTTCAGAACAATCTTAATCTATGGTTCTATCTTTTCAACCTGGCCTTCATGAAAGTTATAAAGCAGAAGATGTACATCTTATAAGCTTCTTAAATTAAGTTAGGTAAATCTAAATTTATTGTCCCAAATAATAATATATGGAAATCAGTGTGATGTAAATAATTATGAAATAAAATGTCAAAGTATTTTTAAAGAGATTGCTCACAAGTAAATTTATTTTCTGGATGTAAAATAAATTCTAACAAATGTATTCCCTTTTGGTTGCATTAATGATATATCTAAAATTATATCTGGTAAATACCTATTTTTAACAGTAGAAAATAAAGTCTCCAAGAAACAGATGCTTTATGATGAGTTATGATTATTTGGGGTTCTTTAGTGTTATTATAGCAACCTCCTGTTGATAAGCTTAGTCCAGGTCAAGTTTTACAAACACATTTTCCCCACAGAAACAACAAGGAGTTGATAGATTCTAAGTACTAAATATGATTTTTATGTACTGTTGGGATTTATTTATCTCCCTTGAGTTTAAAAAAATTTGTGGTCAGGAACTACATTTAAAAACAGAAAAATCAAAGCAGGCCCCTTCCAGTCATTGAGGACACTACCTGGCTTCATGTAATTTAAATAAATGGCAACCACATTTATTCACTGTTTGATCTTATTCTCCACAACAATTTTCACAAAATCCTTTAATCCCCCTTAGTATTATAACTGATTCAAGGTAATCTTATATAAATAGTTGTTGAACCTCTTTATATTTCCTTTTTTATTTTAAAGCAAAATGTCCATTGCTCTCTTTAGGGTAAAATGAGGCAGTGACTGGGTATATATAAGCTCTGGTTTCTTGGAGAATATCTCAGTGATTTCTCCAGCTGGGTTAGTCTAATGGTAGGTTAATATCTTACCAAAAATCTTTCCTGTTCCACTTGGCAAGGGGGAATAGACACTTCTGTGAAGGAACCATGTTCCTCACTCATAGTGAGGCTTCCAAGAATGCCATCACAATTTTGGGGAATTGACAATTTTAGGAATGTGTTTAGATAAAAAGAAAGTATTGTGAAACATACATTTGTTGATTATAGCTATAACACAGAAAACTATGGCATAAAAGGCCAAGGTCATGTATGCTAACTACTATAAAACACAGTGGAATGCAGAGGCATCATTCCCAAAATTGTCTTAATATAATATAAGTAATTTTGCTATTAGGTAATCAGTATCACAAGATGTTTCTGGACTTCATTACAAAGGACTCAAATTGGCATACTCTTGAATCTTCACTCTGCATTCTCTAATCTGTAGTGCAAGGAGTTGAGGATTCTATGCTGAAATGAAGAGAGGACAGAGAATATATGTATCACATTCTTCTGACTCATTGACAAGAGCCACTGTTACATGGATAATTATAATTAGAAAACTCTTCCCTCAATTTTTGAGCCACGTAGTCATTGTTCTTATACTAGATGGGTTTGGGGAGAAAACAATGAATGGCAAATATAGTAGAATTGAAGGACATTAGTGGAGGGCTTCATCTTAAACTATTTATTCAAGATTATCAGATACGTCACCAGAATTCCACAACAGAGGAATATTACAAATAGATGGGATAACTCTACCACACAAGTATAACAAATTTCTTATAAAATTTCATCTCTAAACAGTGAATTTTGAGCGAGTGAGTAATGTTTCTTTTTCCCCTAATAATCATAAAGTCTCATCAAAATCTTAGTTTTATGTTCGATGAGTATTTAAAGATAATTTTATAACACATTTGGCCTTTCAGACATATGACACAATTTTTTTTCAGTATACTGTATTATGTTTTCTCCATTCTTATCTTTTTAGATTAGAAGTCATTTATGATATCAGTTCTGGTAAGCCAGTTGACACCAAACTTTTCACATGATTTGAAATAAAACTTTTAAATGCAGGCACTATCAAGGTTCCAGCTCATGGGCTATATGAAATAATTACACACCTGTGTTTCACTCTTTCTTTTATTTTTAAAGTATTTTATTTTTCTCTCATGTTTACTGATTTTTATTTTTATCATAGATAAAACATTCATTTCAGAAAGTATAGGAAAATGCCACCCAGTGAAAAATCACTATTTTCTTCTCCTTTGGCAAATATTTTTTATCTATAGATAAACTGTATTTCATTTATGTGGATTTTATACATAAAAATAGTTTTGCTGCATCACAATCTTTTCTTCAAGACCTAATTCACTAAAGATTTTAGCATTGAACTATCAATGCTATCTCTCTCACTCACTCTAGATTAGCCATTATTCTGAGTGATGCAAATGATCCTTGAATTACCCATCTCTAGTGATTTCTGCCTCCACCCTTCTTTAGCCATTCACTTCTATGGTCACATATTTGTTAGCATCTCAAAATTCTCCAACTCTGAAATGCTATATGATGAAACAATAGCAATGACAAACCACTCTCAGATCATGACCTTCTTCTTGCCCTCTCATTCATATTTCCTCTTACTCTTTATCTCCCTCCCTCCTTTCCTCTCTCTCCACTCGATATAATTCTGCTTTTTAACCACACAAGATGCTTTGTGCTTCGATCTTCTCTTCTACCTCTCCTCATTCCCAAATCAATTTAGATTTGCTAACCCGGGAACATTGTTTGTTGTGAGCGGTTGTTCTGTGAATGGTAGGGTGCTTTAGAAGCATCCCTGACCTTTATCCATTAGATTCCATTAGTAGACCCCTCCCAAGTTGTGACAATGAAAAAGGTCTCCAGACATTGTCAGATGTTCCCGGGGCGGAGTGAGAGCAAAATTGCTCCCCATGAAATCTCGTGACATTAACCATTTTCTTCTTGCCAATATCCGTAAGTCGATTTTCCCATTGTCCATCTGTCACAATTGCCTGGAGACACACCAATCCTGAGCAGTCCGACAGTCCATCTTCTTTTTCACTATTCTGGGTTTCTGAGCACTACTGGAGAAAACCACACAATGGTTTCCAACTTCAGTGCTGCCTAGCAAAGGTCCTTTGTTTCTTGAAGTTTCATTCTTACCGTTCTCTACAGCATCTATTTCAATAGCTGTCCGTGATCCTTAGGATTCTCATTGTGCCCCTCCTGGCCCACCTTCTAATGTGTGGAGAAATATGTCTCTCAAATTTCTGCCCCTGGACCTGAGAACATACTGCCTATCCCGTCCCCCTTCTCTTCTCGTATGGAAGAATTCCTCCTGTCCAGTGCTGATTTCTCCATATGCCAACTCCAATCCTGACCTTCTCAGGATCCTTACTCTAGTAATTACCCTGTCAACAACATTCAGGCAGCTTAAAATAGTAAACAGGTATTGAGGCAGGTTTTTGTTGTTTTTTTGTTTGTTTGTTTTTGAGGCGGAGTCTTGCTGTGTCGCCCAGGCTGAGTGCTGTGGCTTCAGCCTAGCTCAACAGCAACCTCAAATTCCTGGGCCCAAGAGGTCCTCCTTCCTCAGCCTCCCGAGTAGCTGGGACTACTGGCGCACGCCACAGCGCTGGACTAATTTTTTCTATTTTTAGAAAAGAGACAGGGGCTCACTCTTGCTCAGGCTGACCTCAAACTCCTGAGCTCAAGCTATCCTCCCTGTCCCCTTCCACCCAGAGTGCTAGGATTACAGGTGTGAGGCACCGCGCCTGGCCGAAGCAATTTTAAATAAATCTGCACAATGCAATTTTTCTAATTACTTAGCTACTGTACCTCAAGCTACTTCATATGAACTTCTCTAGCCAGTATTTTATTATTTATTATACTTGATCTCTTAACAATATTTGCTACTATTGAATTGCTTAAAAGAATATTTGATACTGCTATTCCTTCTTAAGACACCATTTTCCACTTTTTTTTTTTGACACCACAAATTCCTTGCTTTTCTTCCACTTCCCAGACATTCTTTCTTAGAATCCTTTTGAGCTACTTCTTCCTTTACCTGTCCATGTTTTCATTCTTCAGGGTTCTGTCTCCAACCTTGCCCTCTTTTTACTGTATGACTATCTCCCCAGTAACGACACTCTCTCCAACAGCTTAAATTTTCATATCAACCCCCTGTCCAGACTGCTATCTTGCACTTCAAAATCATATTTACATCTATATGCCCAGGGCTGAACTGATCATCCTACACACAAACAAAAACTCAACATATTTAAAAAGTGTCTACTATTTTTGTGCACTGTAATACACTGACAAAAAAAAAAAAAAAAAAAAAAAGACCCCTAATGGGTCTAATAGGGAAAGATAAAAAGCAATCAATTAATCAGTCATAAACAATAAATCATTGTGAAATGGCCGGGCACGGTGGCTCACGCCTGTAATCCTAGCTCCCTGGGAGGCCAAGGCGGGCGGATTGTTTGAGCTCAGGAGTTCGAAACCAGCCTGAGCAAGAGCGAGACCCCTGTCTCTACTAAAAAAAAATAGAAAGAAATTAATTGGACAACTAAAAATATATAGAAAAAACTAGCCAGGCATGGTGGCGCATGTCTATAGTCCCAGCTACTCGGGAGGCTGAGGCAGGAGGATCGCTTGAGCCCAGGAGTTTGAGGTTGCTGTGAGCTAGGATGACGCCACAGCACTCTAGCCCGGGCAACACAGTGAGACTCTGTCTCAAAAAAAAAAATAAATAAATTATTGTGAAATGTTTACTTAATTATAATTTTCAATGCTATAGAGAAATATCGGGTGCAATGACTCAATCCTTATATTCATTTAATCACTCTGTTGATTCTTCCTCCTAAATATAGCTTGTACGTGTCTATCTCCACCTGCTTCAAAGAATCTTCCTCTCTTTTCTGAATTCTTGTGCAACAGCTTCTTAACGGTTCTTTCCACCTCCAGTTTTGCATTTTGGAATCTGCCTCCACAATGCAGCCGGAGAGACTTCTTTAAAATTCAATCATGTTATTGCTCTGTTTAAAACTCCTTAATAATTACAGTCATTTGTATTTACTACGTGTAACATACTTTTCAAAGAATTCTCATTTAATCCTCACAACGATATAATTGTTTAACTATTGTTATTATTTCTGTTCTATAGATAAGGAAACGGCGACACACAGGAAATATATATCCTGCCCAAGATCAAATGGTAGACCTAGGATTTGAACCATGCAAGGACGGAAATGAAAATCTCTCACAGATCACTCTTCTGCTTAAAATCCTTCAAAAATAATTCTTGCTATAAGGATAAAATACAAATTCCTTACCTATCTTATCAGCATTAGGGAGGGGGATCTTGACCACATTTATGTCTCCAGTGTTATATCCTGAGCCTATTTTGATTAAACTCTGTAATTCAACCACAATGAACTTATTTTACGCTGAAGCATATCATAATTCTTCCTCATTCATAGGCTTCTGCCTTCATTTGTAGGCATAACTGTGTCCCGTCACACCAAACGTGCCTGCCTTCATCCCCTGCTGGAACATTCTTTCCTGGTCTTCATAAGACTCGCTCCAACTCATCCTTCCAGAATCACCAATCCCAGACTGTTTTCCAAGCCTGTCCTGAGATTGCTGCCCTTGTGTTTTTCCCCTTCCTAGCATTGACTCATTGTCTTGTTGTCGTATAACTGTCTGAATCCCAAATTTGAATAAATTTCCTGAAAGCAAGCACCATGTACTTAATGTCAAAAGTTCGAGATGTTGTAGCCACTGGGAAAACATTGGTTGTAACAACGGTTAACTTTTTCTAACCTTTGTTTTGTTATTGATGCACAGGAGATTTCTCATTTCTCTTTATAATTTTGTGCATGTGCCAATCTGTGCCTAGCAGCAAGTGTCTCTTTTTATTTTAGGTTTTGGAATATAGATACACACTATGTTTTCATGTGTATATGGAAGTCTTATTTCAGTCCAGATTTTACCGGATGATGTCTTTGTTTGTTTTAACATGTCTCTATTTATATTTCAAGGAGGCATGAAAGTGGGATCCTTGGGTAACTTCCAGGGGATATAAACCTGAAGACACTTGTCTTATCCCTCATCTAAAGACATTTATTTATATTCCAAAGCGTAAGAACCTAGGGCTCTTCCTCTTCTCTATCCAGGGAGAATTTGTTTACATTCGGGAGTTTAGTTTCTGTTCTTTTCTCAGGAGGGAAAGGTGTCAGCTGGACAGCGTGTATATTAACACCCAGATTCCTAATTTCAGGGCTCTTCTCTTGTTGAAATGCATACATGCCAGCCTGCCCACGTGGCTCTCACTGCATCACCTTAGAAGGGGGAAAGAAATTGGAGTGTAGGGAACAGATACAGTTATTATCGTGATAATAATATGCCTTGATCCAGAAACCTCATGGTTTGCATTTAGGATAGTACACAAATGCAGATATTCAAAACCTATCAACTTCTTACTCCTTTTTCTTCAAAGTCATGTCCATTTGAATACTACTGAGGATCGTAAATAATTTTCTTAAGCTTCCTTTTGTTTTTCTTGGTATCATTCTTCACACACATAGAAGAGAGTGACATTTGAAGGTGTCCCAGCGCAAATTGATTGGACTGCTGCATGAGTTCCTGCTAACTCAGCCTCTGCCTGGTTACCCTGAGAGCTGAGAAGATTAAATTTCAGCCACCTGTAATCTGTCTGCAGCATCCAGGTGTGTGCCACAGCATAGTGGCTAGTAATCGTGGTTCTAGAAAATCATTTCAGATAATATTTATTTTTCCTGTTTTGCAGAAATTTTATAGCCTGCTCCATTGTTGTTACTGCTGTTTTTGTTGTTTATGACAATAGATTCTTGAACGAAGAGACCTATACAGAGCAGGTGCTTGCCCATAGACAGAATTACATGGTTCCCTTTGTTTTAGTCTATAGTCTACTATCCCCAGCTATAGTGCTGTACTTGTGGACACGTCTCCCAGAATATATTGTGCTACTAGTGGTCGCTCTTCTCCCCTTGAGTTCCTTCCTTCACTTCTTCCTTCTGCTATTTCTGCTATTCCTTCATTCCAGCGAAATTACTAATCTGTGGGTAATTGCCTATTTATGGTTGCCCTCTATCCAAAATCGATTGCACTAGAAGAAAGCAATGGACCAAAGTCCCACCAACACAGAGCTACAGGTTCTTACCGTCTCAATGTAGCAGATAATTTAAATTATGGATATATTTAGGCCAAATTGTCAGTCCAGGTTCTTTGATGCATAAATATGTCTAATTGGACTTACTACTTTGCCTAAAATTAAATAAAAATTGCTCTTATGCTCCACATAGGAAAGTTCTTGAAGAGTTTTAAGGAATTTCAGATTTGTCACAATTTATTTTAAAAGAATCCAAAATTGCACTTGAATCATATCATAATTTAAAAAGTATTAAATGAAGTATTTTAAAATCAAAATGCAGTCTCATGACTTTCAAAATCTGTCATTATCAACTTAATAGTAGAGAATTAAATGATTCTGCTTTGTGTTCCATTTAAATTTTATGAAAGTTTTAAATACCTTATTAGAATTGGGGTGGATAATTTGATAACAGAGAAAAAGAAGTTGTAATCATTTTATGGTGTGCATTCATTTAAGTGTATTTATTAAGCTACTCTTCTGGGCAAGGCATTGTGCTAGGTATTCTGGAATATCAAAATAAATATGTAAAGTCAGTAGAGAAATATATACATACATAAAATTTCAAAATGATTCTTGAAAAACTACTTTGTGCATGCGAGTCCTAGTTCTTAAAGTTGATTTGGGGAGACTAGACAAAGACACTTAAAGAATTCATAACCATATAAAGTCAAGTGGGAAATTCCAAGGCAGGGTCTTGGCTGCTTTGTAATTCCTAATGAGGAGTTAATTGTTAGGGGAAGGGGAGATCACTGTGGACCAAAAGTGTCAATGAAAGCTTTATAGGAAGGAAATAAAGATGGTTTAGATTTGAATGGGCCAGGAGGGTGGAAGCAATCTAAAGAGAGAATGAGACCGATGTAAGAATAGGATTTTGAAAACTCATTTGGAAATTAGCCGTGGGTATAGGAATGGGAATGGGAATTGAAGGACAAATAGGCCACGAACGAATGAGTCTTGTTGGAAGTAAATAATGGATGATGTTAGCTTCATGCAGCTGACTATGTTATCAGAGAAGATGAGACTGACTTTCAAAAGAAGGAAAATGTGGACTGCAGGCATCTATCATCTTCAGTGTGAATAACTTCTAGACAAAGTGAATTGTTTGTTTAAACAAATAATTTTGCATTTGAACTCTTCTCCCGTTTTTTAGTTTAATGTTGTACTTATAAATCTCTCACCTTCTATTTGATTCTTCTGCTGAAGTGTTTGGCTACTGAGTATATACTTTTAGTAACGAATATGAACCATTCCCAAAACCACTTAAAAGAAAAAAAAAACAGAATAGCTAAGAAGGAATGATTGATTGAAGACAGAATAGTGAGAAAGTGTATTAAATAATATTGACTATAGAGGTTGAAAATATCTGAATAGCCTGAAATTCACAAGGACTAATTATTTCAGCATTTCCTTTTTTCTTCGTCACTTTAAAAAATCTTTAATAGATATGTGACCTTAATTTTCATTAAATATTAAATCTTCTTTCCTTTTTTTTGGTCATAGATATTTCTCTCTTTTTCATCTTTCATTTTATTCATCTCTCAATGAATTAGTAGTTTATATTACCATAGCTTTTGTTATATTCTGGATTAGAAAATAAGATAGTGTTATACACTTCTGTAGTTTCCTTTTATTTCCCGTTTGAGTTCCTTATATATACAATTTTTATTAAACTTTTTCTCTCATCATTTTATTTTATTTGTAATTTTTAAATGTTTATTCTTGGTGACTTCTTTTTCCCATGAGGGAGTAAATTAAGTGAACGTCTTTCTCTTAAAGGAAAGGTAAGGTGGAAAGCAATTATCCTCTAAAATGCACCAATGCATTATAAAGTTTCAAATATTATTCCACACATTCTCTTGATATTAAAAGCTGAGTATTATAATGAAAAGAGTTATACAGAATCTTCTCTCATACAACTGTTCTAAAAAATCCCTATGTTTTTAACTAAGCTATTCCACTCTTATCTTAAGCTTTCAGTCCCATGATTCTCTACTGAGGGCAAGGCCTGTTTCAAACAAGTGTCCTCTTTTTTAATAAATTAATGCTAAGCCTGCTTAGCTCTTTGGGGATGTAGTTTTAGCAGAAAGGAAATTGGCCTTGTTTATTGCCTTTCTCTGTTGCCCTGAGTGGATTTTCATGCTTGTGAAAATGAGAAATTGGCAGCGACCGTGATTAAAAGAAGGAGGATATTGGGCCCATTTCCTCCTCTAACTCTGCTAAGCCAATTTCACTCTTATAAGTAACCTTCCTGCTCTTGCAGACTTGAGCCTCTCCTGTGCAGAAAATTAGGACCACATCTGAGGAGGTCTAGGACAAGGACAACTGTCCACCAGGGACCAAGGGAAGATTGGTAAACCAATTTTCACTTGCGAACAATGCCAGAATTCAACCCATATGTCTCCCATGGTGAAGCACTGCAGTGCGTCATTAACCCACTGTGCCATTTAGCAGCTTCCCTCTGCTTGCTGTCTCGTGAATTAACATCTCTGCCGCCACCACACCAGACCCTGAGTTTATTTCTTCTAGGAGTAGTGCTGAATGAATAGCAGTTCTCTGTAACAAGGATCAGGGCACAGCACTTTCAAATTTTTCACTGAAAGCAATAGCAATTTGCCACTCAGCCCTATCTTATCATCATCATTAGGATGGGAAATCACAATTTGAAAGCTCATTGCAATGTGCTGTCAACCTGATATCTCGTAATTTTAATATGTAATACTGTGGTTAATAATTAATGGCTTTAACTCTGTAGGTGAGATTTGAATTTGGCTCCAAAAAAGAAATCCCTCTGAGCTGAGATATTCTTTGAGACTCCAGCATCTTATGAAGTTCCCCCTCAATCAGCTTCCTTGCCTTCTTATTTAAATGATCTGTCATCTAATGAATCTGGATCAAAAGCTCCAAGCTTAAAATATACAACAAAAAGCTGCTCTGGGTGAAGAGTTTGGATCCAAATCAAAACGTTTCTATGCTCTGGCCATTATCACATGCCGTTAACTGCTGGGAAATACTGATGTTCAAAAGATACGAAGGAAAAAGGCACCTGCTTTCTCACGCTGGTTTATGTTTGTCGTCTTGATAAAAATGCAAGGCAGCATATGCAGAAATTGTGCGGAAACACCATTCACATGGTAATTCCTTTGTATTTGAATAATTTCTTTTCAGGTGCTGGACTGAATGCCAGACTCTGGGAGGATTTGAGTATCTCCCTGCCTTAAGTTCTTCTGTGACAATATTTTAGTGTCTGGCTTACTTTTTGATCAAAGAAGACCACTTTGTCAGGACTTCAGAATGAATGTGCTGCCCTTTGATTTTCCCGGATCACAAACCATGATGTGGAAAGGTTTTTCACATCTTGTCTGGTGAATATTAGTAGCAATATAGCTGGGGAAGGAACTTTTAAATTCTTTCAGCCAAAATCGTAGTTTGAGTGCTATTATACAAGCAGGGGAATATTTGGGTAGACTCAAGGACACCTCCCATAAATCAAACCTATGATAAATTTGAGTGATATGCCCCTCTGCGAGCTTCAATGATACTCTGCATTTCCATAATGTTAGGTGTACTGGTTACTTGTTCTCATAGTCTGTACCTGCCTGGTATTTAAATTCAGGAACTGAGTATTATTCTGTTTATCCAAGAAAAACTGAAGGTATTTCAAAAGTTATTCTGCAAGTACACAAAATTCTTTAGAAGGCCTGAAGCACATTGAAAACCAGAAAAAAATATATATGCAAAAATCTTTGAGATATTAAACCAGAATTGGCTTGAGGGTTTAATCTCATATTCAGTTATAATCAATTGCTAGTGATTTTCTTGGAGCTCCACGTTGAGAAACCTCTGAAGGTATAAATGCTTTGATAAATCATTAATGTTTATCATTTGGGCTGAAGGTGGGAATATCACACTCACACCCAATAGCCTCCACTCTGACCCTAGGAAACCACTTGTGATTGGACTACAGTAAGGTGCATATGGTAACCAGCTGGTAAAAACAGCATTTTCAAAATCAAATACATGTTGTTTTTCTCAAATTCACCAATGCCTCCTTTGCAAATAGTGTTCACAATTCCCAAAGACCCTTTAGATTTAGCCAAATCATTCTTCTTCTATAAGAGGCACATTTATGACTATATAGTCTTAAAATATAATCATACTCAGGTGTTGGGGTTTTAAAGTCCTTCTGTGTAAGGCTTAATATTTGAGGTTATTCATTGATTGCTAACTTGCCAGCCAACAAAATATACTACCAATAGGATAGTGGGTATGTCTCTACTAAAGAGCTTGAAATCAAAACTGATACGCTTCAACCGTAGAGATAGTTAGTGGGATATAAGAAGTGATATGCTGAAGCCAGCTTGCACAAACTTGTGAGAATGGAACGTTAAATTCTCCATACTCTTGTGAGCAGGTTGTACAACGCAGCTGTTATTAATATTAAGCATTCAGTTGTATAAAACTATAAGTAAATCTTAAAAATAAAAAGAATACATTCTTAAAAGTAATCACTTTCTGAGTGTTTCACTACACTGTGTTATTATCTATGCTCTTGAAGTTGTTTATACCATTTGTATCTATATAGTGAAAATAGTATATAACGATGTGTTGATACGCATTTCTTCCCAACTATGCCTTCAGTGCTATTGTTAGTGGCTTGAAATTGGCATAATGGGAGTGTTTACATCGCAGAAATTGGCAAACACTAAAATAAGAGCATGATTTATTATGTTGATCGTTTAGACCATGGGTCAGCAAACATTTTCTGTAAAGAAACAGATAGTAAATATTTAAGGCTTACTGTCTATATGGTTGTTCTTTGTTGCAACTACTGTTTTGCTGTTGTGTAAAAGCTGTCATAGACAATACATAAATGAATAGATGTGGCTGTGTTCCCATAGCACTGAATTTCCAAAATCAAGAGATCAACCCGCTGGCTGTAGCTGACATACCTCTAGGCTAAACCAGAGAAGCAATAGAAAAATGTTAACC
>NW_012139080.1:1609055-1611421 GCF_000956105.1 Propithecus coquereli | reverse complement strand
ATTAGTAGACTGTAAATAATGAGTGGATATTTGACGATAAAGAATTACTGTTATTATATTTTAGGCGTGATAGTGGCATATTTATAAAAATGAGTGCCTGTCATCTAGAGATACATAATGAAATGTATGCAGATTAGAGAAAGTCATATGTAGAATATAAGATTATATATATTGTTCTAAAATATTCAATGAAGAGTATACCCTCAGTATAGCTATATAATAAACCTCAAATGGCCTTGAATTAATAATTATTGAAGCTGAGTGATAGATGCATAAACATTCATTATACTGTTTCTTATACTTTTTATATGTTTGAAGTTTTCTATAACAGAACAGAAATAAAAAAGAATGCAGACTCTAACACTACAGTAGAATTAGGCTTCTTATAGCTCTCTGATCTTAAGGATAGATTTTCTTAAATTAGTGGCAACTTTTTCAATAATGTTCCAGGTTGT
This sequence comes from Propithecus coquereli, assembly GCF_000956105.1. Classification (NCBI taxonomy): domain Eukaryota; kingdom Metazoa; phylum Chordata; class Mammalia; order Primates; family Indriidae; genus Propithecus; species Propithecus coquereli. The sequence goes on along the minus strand of NW_012139080.1, from coordinate 1,610,966 downwards.
CAGGCACTTATAAGACACATCTGTAGTTCATTTATTCTCATCTTTTCTCCAAAAACTATTTAATACCTCATCCTCTTGTCTCAAAACCTCCTTTTTCACCCTTGTTCTTAGCTTACAGCATTTAAAGCAATTCAAAGAGAATTTCCGTAGGCTTCTACCACCATATCCCCACCTACTGGAGCCAGCAGCTGTGTGTTCTTCCAACCATGCTCTTAACTAAATGCAATTCCTCGACTTGTGGATTAGATACCAACCACCTTTACATCTACTCGGAGACATTTGTTCATGAATTGTCCCCTCTACTCTATTATTCATGCTATTATTGCTCTTATACAAAACTAGAATTTCTCTTACCCACATTTCCCCTAGCAGCTACCATTATATTTCTTTGCTCCCCTTTGCAGTACACTCTTCAGAGGATATATCTATATGTAGTGTGTCCAATTTCTCTTTTCCTGTAGTCTCTGAAATCTACACTATGTGAGCTTTTTTCTTCACTACTCCACCAAAAAATTTTATTTCTGAGGTTACCCATAACCTTCACATTGCTAGACTCAATGGGTTTTGGGTTCGCTTGATAGGGTTGATCACTCCCTTTTCCTTAATCTGATGGCCTTATGAGTGCTCCAAAACTGAGCTACCCACAGCCTTCTCCTACTCGGTTGATGACAACTATAATACATTCTGATTGTTCAATTCAAAACCCTTGCAGTCATTTCATCCCCCACATCTAATCCACGAAAAAGTTCTGTTGGGTCTGCCTTTAAAATATATCCTGGATGTAGTTCTCACTGCCTCCATGACTATCATTTGAGCCACAATTATTTCTCACCTTAGTGACTGTCATATCCCTGAACAAGTCTCTCTGGTTCTACACTTGCTAACCAGCAGCCTCTTCTCACCGTAATAGCCTAAGTGTGCTTTTGAAAATGTGAGTCATGTTATAGCACTCCTCCACTCTGCACCCTGATATGGCGTCCCATCTTACTCAGAGAAAAAGAAAGAGTCCATATATATGCTTAAAATACGTGGTACACCCTGCAAACCCCACCATGACTACTCTGACCTCTTTGACTTGTCTTTCACTCACTCAGCCATCTCCGGAATGCCCTGACTTCCTTGACACTTTTTATTTTCTTCTTCTTTCTTCTGCCTATTGCTTTAGCTATTCTTTCCACCCGGAAAGTTCTTTCCTCAAATATACTCATTTGGATGACTCCAAAATCTCATTCAAGTCTTTGCTTAAATTTCACTTTCTCTATAAAGTCTGGCCAGCCCACTCTATTTTACAAGGCAACTTGCACCCTGCTTTTCCAAGCCCTGCCTCTGGATCCCCCATTCTCTGTTTTTTCATTTTTGTACATAGCACTTTTCATTTTCTTGCCTACTCTACAGTGTTCTTATCATGTTGATTATTTGCTTTCGGTCTCCCCACTTGAATATGGGTCAGAAATTTTTTTATCTGTTTCTTCACTTATTTATTCAAAATACTTATAAATGTGCCAAACACATAGCAGGTAACCAACCATTATCTGTTGAATTGAATTTTGGTTTTAATAAAAACTCCAATCAGAAGTCAACAGTTGTGTTCTTTTTCATGTAGTCATCTTTATAGCAGTCATTGAAATAAGAAGATATATCAAAGAAATCCTTAAATTTCACAGAAAAACTTGTTATATATTTTTCCAGCAAAATTAAGTTTCTAAGGTAAGAATTTAGGTATTTATTAAAATTTGCCTGTATTTCCTGTGTACACAGTCGTTGGGTGTCAGGAAAAGGAGATGAGGAGAAAATTAAGTTGTTGGAGAAGATCCGACTACAGAAAAAATATTTGTTGCAGGCATTTGAGATGCAATAATATATGGAAGATATTTTTATGATGCTCTTAAAAATAGGAGTTAGAGACTGAAT
>NW_012139080.1:1601904-1608270 GCF_000956105.1 Propithecus coquereli | reverse complement strand
TTTTTAGAGATTTGCCTTGAGAGTCCTGCATTTTAATGCCAATTAGATAGAATTCCTAAACCATAGTCTGAAGGGAGAGAAAAAAAATTCTAAAACCATTAACCATAATAAATAGGTTTTATAAAAGTTTTAGATTCCACTATAGTTAATCAGTCTGAACAAGACGTTTAGGCTGTAAATAGCATTTTAAAGTAAACAGAGCTTTACACAAAGTGACAGCTAGAATCACATTTTCTGCTTCTGAGTGTGAGGAAATTAATGTACCAAAAAAGTGCCTACTATTTAAAGATGCCTTGCTTCAGACATATTTAACAACTGAGATTTGCAGTGGGTAGACCACTGAAGTGTCTCATCATTAAATTATGCACTGTACATTAGAAACAGATGTACTCCTGGAAGTCTTGCATGACAACATAGTTTTGCCATTTTCCAATTAAGACATTGCTAAAACCGAAAACAGAACTGAAGTAACAGGTCAAGTATCTTACCTTGGTCATTGAGAAGAAGGATGGTAGCTTTGAGAAGAATGAGTGGTTTTCATAGGTATTCTGATATAAATTTGGAATGCTAATCCTTCACCTTGTTTTTCTCCAATATCTAGGGAATTCACAAAATTATTCATTTCAAATATCACTCAAGTTTTACAGCATTTATATTTTAACAGGCTAATGGCATACACTGCTTTGTATATTTAGTCTCAAGAGAAGTTTTACAGAGCAAATTTTAAAAAACAATGGAAAACAGTTATGCCTGTTCTTCTAATCAATAGGGAAAAATGGCTATATAGCTCCCTGGAAATGATCTGTAGAAAACAATAGCTGAAGGAATGTGAAATTGCCTGGAGGAATATTTATTGGGATGGTATAGAGTAAAATAAGTGTCTGAGAAAGGAGAAGGGTTAGTGCTGTGGCTATTACTGCTATGGTTCACATTAGATATGTGATACCACTGTTATTATAAATCCTATTTTATTAGCCATAAACATTTTTTATTATATTGCAAAAAAAAAGGTTGAAAACAAAATTTTAATATACTAGGGAGCTAGTCTCTGTAATTTCCTTATAGAGAAAATTTATATTCTTATTACTTCAGCCAAATAAACATTTTACTTTTAATCAAAAGGGAAAGAAAAGCTTCAAATTGTCCTCATTTATGGTTGCTATTCAAATATGAATAAAGAAAAATCATTTTTTTCCAATTTTTAAAATTATGGGCCACATGTTCTTTTGCCTACCATCTGTTTATTTTCATATGAATTTCTTCACTAGAAATTTTATATTTCAAAAAACAAGTTCTAAAATTGGTTCTACACCCACAGTAGGCTTCTTGGGTCTATATATATGCGCTAGATATATACATTGCAAAGAGATAAACACTCAGAGACATCGCTTTTCACTAAAAAGATTGATAATTTTCAAAATGCTCTCAGATGACTGACTGATTCTTTTTTACCCACTATTCAATTGCAAATCTTTGAGAGAGAAGAGAGAAGGAAATTCCTCATTCATTTCTTATTCCTTACAAACACAGGTTGAAACAGCCTAAGCCTAGAGAAATTAGTGCCAGGTCGTATTTTGCTAACCTTAATTTTGAAGTAATGTCAAATGAAAAAACGTATCTACTCAGTTAGTTTATACTTGTCTAAATTTCTTTGGATGACTACAATTTCATTAGTTAAAAATACTGTTATACATGAGTTGAGGTTTTATGGGGAGGGAAAACATGCATAATATTATGAAAGACAGACACATATTTAAAGCACTGCCATTTGTTTTACATGAATTAGAAAAAGATGACACAGCTACGTTTTGAAGTCATGTCTTCATGAATTATTTTATAAATAATATGTTAAATAAAACCTCAAACTTTTTTTCCAATACATTTTTCCCTGTGATCTTTAAATCCAGCATTTATTAAGGGAAACTAGATCCTTAAATGTCAAAGTTATGTATACTTCGTACAACAGAAAGAGATTTATAGGGCTTTTTTTTTTTTTGTCCTACAAGTCTTTTGAATATTTATGTGTTTGTTAATTTGTTTAGAAAGTATTTCAAGTTCATATTTTTTGTCGAACCTGGAAATTGTGCTTTGCTAAGTGTAAACAATATAAGAGACTAAAATATCTTCTGGATTTGGATGAAATCTCTCAACCCATGAGATTGAGTAGCTTCTCACATTGGCAAAATATGATCCCACCCTCGCTACCAAAGAAAAAAAATGGACCAACTTTAGGATATTGGGCAGTGTTTTACATGTGAATCAAATGTGATCTTTCGTCAAATTGCCCTTAGTGTAGGAAGCACAGCCATGTTTGATTTCAAGTTTAATTGGTATTGATGCAATCACTGGCTGTTCACAGTAAAAATCTTATAGAAAGCTCACTTATGATGAGCAATCTAATATTTGTGGTCTCACTTGGTAAACTGTGCCAATTCCATGAAAATCATATTATCATAGTAAGATCTAGGCCATCCACATAGAGCTCTTTCTCTATCCATAATTACATAATTAGATTATTTTTATCTTAAAACATACTTTCAGAAACATTTTCTTTATGGTATATTATTGAAAAATCATGCCTTCTTAAGGTCTCTTTGCAAGCCAAGAAATCCACATGTTATACATTATAGAGAAAAGGTTTTCATGAGTAGCTTTCTGTCAAGCTTTGAACCAAGGTCCAGGAATTGTATTACAGATTGCCAGTGATATTTAGAAAGTGAAAGGAATACAGTTGCAAAGCAAACTTTACTAAGGTAATTGATGAGAAATGATATTGGATGTTAGAAAAAATGTTGTTATTACTCTCAAAGCCAAACCTGTCTCTCTCATAAATTAAAGAATTAGACATTTAGGATAATATGAAAAACTTATGCCTTCTATTAATACACAGGAACTCCCTCTACTAAAGAGGGAGGAGGCAGTCTTAACCTGTAATAAGTCTACTGTCTCTACATTTGGTAATTAATATATATATGTCATCTTTCATTTTCATGTCTCTATTTTATATTCAAAGAGATAGTTCAAACAGGTGAAAAATAAACTAGGAATACGGGTTTGGTAGCTATGACTATGAAGCCTGGTTAATTGTATATATTTCTTGTGTCTCTATTTCTCTCTCATTACACTAGAAATGTCAATTTGCCTACCTAATGCTTGCAACAATAGAAATGAGTAAAAATGATGTAGCTTGTGGTAAGGACAGAATATCTAGGAAAATAGAAAGGTGATATGATAATCCCGCTTAACTAAATAGACATTAATGAATGGCAACTGGTAAATTGTTTTATTAGATTTATTTTATTTTCTGTGGACCTAGTATGTAAAAATGGAGCTTGAAAAAAGGAAGTTACTCTTGACACTGAAGGACACAAAGAACCCAACATGGAAGAATGCTTATTTCAGGTTTTATCTGATCTACCTGGGGCTGAATTTCTTATCTATACGTTACCATAGATACTTTGTGCAAATCTACAATGAATCTTTAAACTAAAAGGACAATTATTTGTCCTTCCACTCCTCCCAGTACCCAAATCCAGTGACAGCATAGCTGAGAGTGAGACACTGAATCTGACCTGAGATCTGGCATGCAATGTTACAGCTCTTTGGATTTCCTCACAAAACTCCCCACCGTGGTGGAATTCTACTCCGAGGAGAGATTGGTTGGAATAAGTTTCGGTCCCCTTTATCATAAGTACAAAATGACTGTTTCGCACTATATGCTGATATGATACTTTGAGTCACTAATACTGTCTTTTTACCTTTAGTAAATTTTCTTTCACTAGCTTTACTGCTTCCCTTTGATGCTGAACTTTCAGCATAAATATTCAAGTCCACAACAAAAGCATCCTAGGTAAACTGGACTTGGTTATTAGACTTTTCACTCCAGGAAGTTTTGTGGGTTCATGATGGAAATTTGCCCATCTCCATTCCAACAACTTAGAGCCACATATCAGTCATTAAAAAAATTAGTTCTCATTATTGAACTAACAATGTTGAAGAAGACATCGCGCCAATTTTAAGTAGTGTGCTAATGTAATAAACTTCATTTTGGATGATGTGAACCTTGACATGTGTAGCTATTGGATTGGGAAGGTGTGGTGTGCTGATCTAGTGATGCCTCTCCTTAATACTTTTCATATACTACTAGATAATAAGTAGAAAAAAGAGATCCTGAAATATTCTGAACTTTAATTATACATGCGTTTTCCAACTTGTAGTAAAAAGTAATTATGAAATTCCTCTCTAATTGTATAGTTTTCTTGTGTGGAATAACTGATAGAAAATGGGATTGTTTAAATGCTTTTTCTCTCATGTTTTTCCTCATAGCATTGAACAATGAAGCATAACAAATAAGTAATGCCTTTGGTTTGCTTTCAAGGAAAATGAATGATTTGGTAAGATTTTACATATCCACAAATTCTCTTAAACAAAAAAATACATCTCCAAATGGGCAATAGAAAGTTTAAATTTTAAAAAGAAAACAAAGGCAAGTATATTTCTAGGATTTTTCAGCTTGTAAGAAAAATAAGGAGAAATTTTCTAATTGCTGATTGGCAGCTTACTCTGTAGCTCTTCTACTGTGTATAGATCATAAAATAGACGAATATTGGGTAATTATTTTGATAATTTCATTACTAAAAACAAACATTATTGATATTTGAACAATGACTATAGATGGTTCAGGATCAGGAATGATCTTCATTAATTATGAACAACTATCAGACAATCTAGTTTCCAAATAACATTTTCCTATTACCATTACCCCAGTGTAATGATTGAAGGCACAGGACAGGGGAGGAGACTCAGAGCCAGGTAATCTCACAGGGTTGAGGAGACAGATCAAATCTCTGGAAAGCTGTGGCAGTGAGAACTTGTGGCACAAAATATAAGAGTAGAGGGAGCTGCACGGTGGAAAAGCCCAGAGAACTCCAGAAGAATCAAAAACTGGTCTTGACTGAATACTGATCTGTACAAATGTTGAACAAAATGCCACAAAGTTGGAGAAAGAACAGTGGGAAAGACAGAGGGTGAAAAATTTTGGAATTCACTATGGAGATGGAAATAATTTGTATTCTGAAGAACAGACCTAATAAATGGAGAATTGGGTACAGTACTCAGAGAAATTAGGCCTTAGTAGTAAAGGTGAATTAGCTTTAAAATCAGGATTCCTCCAAACACATTAACAAAGGTTAAAAAGAAGACTTGAAAGCTACTCAACATTATTAATCACCAGGGAAACGTAAATCAAAACCACTATGAAGTACCACCTTGCACCCGTTAGAATGGCTATTATCAAAAAGTCAGAAGATAACAAATGTTGTTACGGATGTGGAAAAAAGGGAACTCTACTTCACTGTTGGAGGGAATGAAATTTGGTACAGCCATTATGGAAAACAGTATGGGGTTTACTAAAGAAATTAAAAATATAACTACTATATGACTCAGCAATCCCATTTCTGGGCATATATCCAAAATAAATGAAATCAATGCCTAAAAAGATATCTGCACTCCCATGTCCATTGCAACACTATTCACAATAGCCAAAATATGGAAACAACCCAAGTATCCATCAGGGAAAAATGGATAAAGAAACTGTGGTACATAGATACAATAGAATATTATTCAGCTCTAAAAATGGATAAATCTCACCATTTGACACAACTTAGATGAACCTGTAGGACATTATGCTAAGTGAAATAAGCCAGACAAAGAAAGAGAAATATTACATGATATCACTTATATGTGGAATAAAAAAAATTCAAATATACAGAGATAGAGAACTAAACACTGGGGTAGGAAATAGAGAGATGCACTCCAGACGATATATGGCATATATGTAGCATATATGTGTAAGGCTGCTGGCGGGCACCCTTCCCCTCCCTAAAGAAAAAGAAGCCCATGAGTCCCGCCCTAAAGGCTGTAACAAAGAACTCTCTACTTTGCACGCCGAAACTTTGCTCCAAAGAAAAACCCCCATTCCCCAACTCCAAAACCTTTATAAGCCCTCTCAACACTTCTTGGCATGCAACTTCTCTGCCCCCTCTCTCGGGACCAGTGAACCTCACCCGGGAGCACTTTCTTTCTGCCTCCCCCAATAAAGCTTCGTTGCTTGCCCTTTACACTCTGCTTGTCTTTCTTTCTCTGTCACTGCCTATCCAAAAACCTTACAATATGTAGGATGAAAAAGTCTAGAGATATAAAGTACAAGATGAGGACAATAGGCAATGAAATTTTCCTGTATATGAAATTCATGCTAAGTGAATAGATTTTAGGTGTTCTTTTCACAAAAACAAAAACAAAACATGGATGACCATGTGAAATGATGGATATGTTAATTTATTTTACTATAACCATTTTACAATCTTC
>NW_012139080.1:1589906-1592008 GCF_000956105.1 Propithecus coquereli | reverse complement strand
AATCTCCATCTCTGAGTGATTATTTCACAGATAATTTATACTCACTCCTTTAAAAAGGTAATTACTCTAAGAATTTTCCAAGGATCCTAAAGAGATACATTTTATAGTCAAAGGATATTAATAACAATTTTAAAAATTAGGATTCAAAATAAGACTATATGAATCTGGTTTCACTCTCTATGCTTTGAGCATTTCATGAAGCTTCCCTTGATAACCTCTCTCATATCCAGGAGCTCTTTGAGATCAAAATGGGACAATCAATATGAATCCATTTCTTACAAGTACAAATTAATAATTTCAAATAGTAGTAATAGTAATTTAATCAAGGTGCATAGTTGCTCTGGGGCAAAATTGGTAAATGAAGCATATTTTGAGATTCTTAATGTTGTATACACTCTATCAGCCCATAGAGCCATTCCATGTTTGTATTTCCAGTAAAATACAATGATAGAAATGCACAGTCAGGAAAGATGAGGATTTTCCTTCATACATTAATCAATCAAGGAAGTGTTATTGAGAAAACAGTGCCAACTATAGGTACGGCACTGAAACAAGAATGAGGCTGCCAGGACCTCCTTTTGGAAGCTCTATAGCCCAGTTATATTTTTCCTAATGTATTGTAAACAATCCCCTTCCCCCCCACCAAACAAAAAAAGAAATAGAGAAAACAAGCGATATCAGGCCTAGCCCACAAAGCAAAAGTTTATCCTATTAGGGGAAGAACTATGTCAAACAAATTTTATTGGTTGAAAGTCCCATTTAGTTAATCACAAAACTGTAAGAGAATTGCTTGGTACTCATTCAGCAGTTGTTGTTTGTTTTTTGCTGGCTTCGTGAGTATTCTTCGGAAAGATTAAGTACATTGGGAGCCCTGTACAGCTTTAGTTTCTCCAATACCCTCTACCCACTTCCACCACTAAGATGGCAGAAGTGACCAACTGGGGCTGAAGCATTTGTAGCACACCTGGGCCAGAGGTATCCCCCAGGGAAGGATCAGGCCTGCTTAAAAGCAGGGTTGTTGAAAAAGGCAGGCTCCTAGTAGCTCTATCACAAGCAATGACTTTTCCTTGTTTCTCCCCTACTTCAATCACCCCAGGAAACACGTTTTTAAAAAATCAATTGTGTCGAACTGTAATTTACATAAAATAAATGCTCCCATTCTAAATGCACAGTTTGATGAGTTTTGTCAGCTGTAATCACCCACATGAATAAAATTGATTAATTAATTTAATTGATTTTTCAAATAATACATCAACCCAGCAATCTTGTTAGAAATTCTACTTGCTCTTGGTTTATTATCCACTCTATGTATTGCTAGATTCAACTTATTACGATGTTTTAAGGACTTTTGAGTCTGTATTTATGAGAAATATCAGTCTGTAGTTTTGTTACTTATAATGTCTTTGTCTTGGTTTGGATTCGGGGTAATATTGGGCTCATAAAATCTGACAGGAAGGGTTCCTTTATTCTCTTTATTTCTTAAAGAATTTGTGTGAAATCGATACTATTACAGATGTTCCTCAACTTATGATGGGGTTACATTCTAATAAACTCATCCTAAATTGAAAATATCATAAGTTAAAATGCATTTAACTTACCAAACATCATAGCTTAGCCTAGCTTACCTTATATGATCTCAGAACACTTACATTAGCTAACAGTGGGCAAAATCATCTAACACAAAGCCGACTTTATAATAAAGTGAATATCTCATGTAGTTCATTGAATACTGTACTGAAAGTGAAAAACATAATGGTTCTATTGGTATGCACCATTAACATACACAGATGAATGCAGAAAGTCACAAGTCAGAAAATCGCAAGTCAAACCATTGTAAGTCAGGGACTGTCTGTACTTCCTTAAATGTTTTATAGAGTTAACCAAAGAAATCATGCAGCCTGGAATTATCTTTGTGGAAACACTTTTAAATAAAAATTCAATTCCCTTAATAAATACAGGTTATTATCTTTTCTATTCCTTTTTGAGTCAGTTTTGATAATTAGAGTTTTACAAAGAATATGGCATGTCATCTGGTTTGAAAAATGTATTGGCCCAAAGTTTTCGTAACTATATTAATATCTGTAGGTTCTATAGTTATATTC
>NW_012139080.1:1587461-1589856 GCF_000956105.1 Propithecus coquereli | reverse complement strand
ATCAGTGGTATACAAATGTTTTATTTTTGTTATCATTTATACCACCAATTTCATTTGCTTTACAAATGAATTTTCCTTACAATGTCTACGCGAGTGTGATCATTAGTTTGTCTCCAACTTTCTTTTGTTCAGGCCACCATAATATTGGGTAGTTGAAAGTGACTGGACAGTATTCACAGCATTAGAATTTTCTTATCATACAACAACTTTGTTAACTTTTTGACTTGTATCTTTGTATTATATGGAGTTATCAATGTACCTGCTCATCTATTCAGAATGTCAAAATTTAATCCCCAAAGTAATTCAGCTTCAAAGAGGTTGAACTGTAAAATAATTATAAGCATGTGAAGATATGTATACAAAAATAAAAATTAATCCTAAAAAATTTGTTTTCTCAATTCTCTGTGTTGAATATCAGAAGATAAGACAATATCTTTTTTATATAGAATTTCAAGAATTTAATTTACTTTCTTTTATTTTAAACTCTTCATATAAAGCCATTTTCTGTTTTATCTTTGAAAGCAAACATTCAGAATAATGGCAAAATAATTAACAAATTGTGACATATTTATTATCTTTTTGTAAACTAAGTCAATACCAACTTTTTTTCACCATTTTATTTAATAGTCAATGGCAAAAAACCAAAAATCAATGGCTAAACTGATAGTATTTTTTGAAAATTAAAATTACCAAAAAGTACCTCAAATTCAAAATCTTCCAGGCATGGAAATATAACTTTGTTTTGTCTTCTCACCCAGCTAGAGTGTTTGCTTCTCACTGCTTAAGTTTGTGATGTATTTGTTGCTATGCACCATGAGTATTTTATATGAAAAAAATGGAAAAATTGGTTCTTGGTTGGTATTCTGTGGCATTTTGTAAACAAAAGGTGATAAAAGGTATTTCTTAAAAACATCATTAATCCATAACATCAAAGATTGTCATATTGGGGTAGCAATCTGTGTAGGTAATCTGGGATTGATATGAACATAACCCTTTTCCTTCCTCCTCCTACCACTTCTCCCTCTTTTGCCCCTTGAGAACTGGGATTCCTGGTTGGAGAGTTTTGCAGAGTTGTCCTGTTGCCAGTCCAAAATCTGGCATTATTTCTGTCAGTCATTTTAACTGGATTCCACCCAAACATGTTAGAGGACTGAAATAAATTAATTGTGTTGTCTATTTCAATAAAAGAGCCACCACAGCCAAGCCAACATAAACAGGCTGTAACAGTAATAGCCAATTTAAAGGTTCATTAACAAATACCAGTGGTAGCACTATAATTCTGAATCTCTGGTCACTCAAATGTTAAATAACAGTCATTGAAGACACCAGAAAAGACACTACATGATACTAAACGGACCGAAGTGGATCAGATTATTTACTTATCACAATAAACATCCAAATATGAATTAAATTCTAGCTCCCTTGCATATTTTCAGACTTAACCGTGCCCCCCACATGATGGAAATACTATGAGTTTTCTTTCTTTTTTGTCAATTTCTTTTCCCCTTTTGTCTTTTCTGGCCAACATTGTCCTTTCTGATGATTTTCTCCTTCTTCTTTCACTGAATATTTTTCCTTAATTGTTTAAGATGTTTGATATAATTTGAAATGGATTTGGAGCCTCAGCTTTTACTTCACTTGTTCACAGGGAAATAGCTGAGAGATGTAGAACAAATAAAACTGATGAGAGTGATCTAGAATTGGGACATTGTTTCCCCCTTTCTCCTAGGCAGAAAAGAAGCCACAGCTCCTTTGATTGCCATTTTAGTAGCCCTGTTGTAACTTGTGAACAAAAATTATAAAAGTCAAAATGACAATTTGGGAAAGGTTATTCACAAAACTTATTAAGCGAATGATTAATATCAATCTACAAAGAATTTTAACCACTTGGGTGATAAAACTAATACCCTAAAAAAAAAGTGAGCAAAGTTTATAAAAATATATAGCTGAAGAAATGCAAATGACCTATAAGCATAGTAACAAAAATTCATCCTCATTCACATCTTCATTTGTAATGTTTTTTAAAGAACATTTTTTTCACTCATCCTTTTAGAAATGAATTTTGAGTGACAGTATTTTGTGCTATTGAGGGTAGAATGAAACAGAGGAACAGTCAGGGTGGATGGTGCTCAGGGTCAATGAAATGTGTTTATGTGTTTCTCCCTTTAAACACTCTGCTTCAGGGAGCTAGACTTTGCAAATATTATTCCTGCAATGAGATAATCACATTTATAAACAATTGTTTGAAGCATAGATAAGTACAATATTTTGGAAATCAGTTGGCAATGTGCTATGATAGTAAATAAAAAGACGTTCTAAACAACTCTTGTATTCTGTAGTGAGGAAACAATCAAATGTGTAGATAAAAACTTTACTACTAGGTTAATAACCTAAT
>NW_012139080.1:1585110-1587411 GCF_000956105.1 Propithecus coquereli | reverse complement strand
ATAGAAAAAATTAGCCGGGCATGGTGGCGCATGCCTGTAGGTCTAGCTGCTCGGGAGGCTGAGGCAGGAGGATCGCTTGAGCCCAGGAGTTGGAGGTTGCTGTGAGCTAGGCTGACACCACAGCACTCTAGCCTGGGCAAAAGAGTGAGACCTTGTCTCAAAAAAAAAATAAATAAAATAACAAAGAGGTCAACTCATCTTCAAAAAGCTATAATAATTCTAACTGCAGCCAATAAGAGAAATTCAAAATACATGAATAATAATTAATGACAGACTGGCATCTTAATATACACTAAAGAAGCTAAATTAGTTTATTCAAGCTGAAGGGAAATGATAGTAGATAATAAATTGTATCCTTAGGAAGAGATGAAGAGCATTGAAAATGGTAAGTATCCAGGTAGACAAAAAACACTATTGCTCTTTTCTAATTACATATAATTTTGTTTTAAGCAAAAATTATAATTTGTATAATTGGATTTATAACCGGTGTGGATGTAATATTATAAAAACTTCAGCGTAAGTGATGGGGCCTTGGATAATGGGCATTCAGACTTGCACTGCTCTATAACTTATGTGAAGTCTACAATATCAACTCCACATTGGATGTAAAAGCTAAGGATGTGCATTGTAATCCCTAGAGTAAGAAGAAATGCAAATAGCTAATGAGTTAATAGATAAAATAAAATTTAATTTTAAAAATATTCAAATAATCCAAAAAAGTAAGGAAAGGAGTCACAGGGGAACAAAAACAATAAAGGGGACAAATAGAAAACATACAATAAAATGGCAGATCTATATTAAATCATATCAATAATTACATTAATGATTAAGAAAATAAACACCCAATTTAAAAACTCTGGCCAAATAGATAGAAGCAAAACCCACTATGTGCTACCTGTTAGAGATGTACTTTAAGTAAAAATACGTAGAAAGACAAAGAAGCATGACCCAACTCTATGTTGTTAGTAAGAGAGAGATATACTTCAAACTTAAAGGCGCAAGTGAATTCAAAGTAAACGAAGATGAGAAATATATACCATGCAAATAGTAACCAAAAGAAGGTTGGAATGGCTATATTAATAAAAGATAAACTTCTAGACAAAAAATATTACTAGAGTTTTCAAAATAATAAAAGTCCTTTCAGTAGGAAGACATAATCATAGTTGTGTATGTGTTTAAGAATAGAACTTCAAAATAAATGAAGCAAAAATTAAAAGAATTAAGCAAAGAAACAGATGACTACAAAATTAAAATAGATTTTAATAGAGAAAGATTTTCTTCTTTCAGAAAAAATAAACTAAGATTTTAAAAAATCGGTAAAGATACAGATGATCTGAACAACACTATCAACCACCTTGTCCTAAATGACATTGATAGAACATTACACCCAACACTTAACAAAAACAATGTTTTTCAAGTATACATGATACATCCACCAAGATAGTTCATGTTCAGAACCATAAAATAAGTCTCAATAAATTTAAAATATTGAAATCATATCAGACAGCTATATCACATGTCAAAGTTCTTTTAAACTAACACAACACCTCTTTTGCTTGCTATGTTGTATAACCACATACAATTAAATTGGAAATCAATAACAACTAGATGTCTAAGTAAACTCCAAACACTCCAACCTTAAACCAAGCCCTCCAAATAATCCATGGGTCAGAGAAGAAATAACGAGAAAAACCAGGACACATTTTGATAATGCCTTCCTTTTTCTTTTTCCAGTTTCAACTCACTGGGCATGCTCTCATCTTAGGTCCTCTGAAGTACTGTTCCCTCTGCCTAGAACACTCTTCCAGCAGACATCACTAAGGTTTGCTTCCTTGCTTCCTTTAGGGGTTTGCTCAACTCTCACTTCAGTAAAACTTTCTCCAGAAGCTCTATTTAAAATTGAATACCCAACATTTCCTATGTCCCTTGCCAGCTTTATTTTACTCCTTAGCGCTTATCACTACCTAAATACTGTATATTGTTTTTGTTTGACTTATCCATCTAAGCTTTTTAGAGTCAGGGAATTTTATCTGTTTCCTTCTCCGATGTGTCCTTTCACTCCTAGTAGACATTTAAGGAATGAATAAATATAGACAAATACAAAATATACACCAATATATTGAGAGAATATTTTTGGGAGCTGGGAGTATAAGCAATATAAAATTTATCTTTCCCACCTACTTATTTGCATTTTCTAATTTTTCTTTAATAGGCATGAATCTCTTGTGTAATTGTTTAAAAATAAAAATCTTGTCTAAAAATACCTAGAATATAAATTACATAAATTTCCAGGAAACCTCT
>NW_012139080.1:1579849-1585060 GCF_000956105.1 Propithecus coquereli | reverse complement strand
TAATTATTTTGATAATTTCATTACTAAAAACAAACATTATTGATATTTGAACAATGACTATAGATGGTTCAGGATCAGGAATGATCTTCATTAATTATGAACAACTATCAGACAATCTAGTTTCCAAATAACATTTTCCTATTACCATTACCCCAGTGTAATGATTGAAGGCACAGGACAGGGGAGGAAACTCAGAGCCAGGTAATCTCACAGGGTTGAGGAGACAGATCAAATCTCTGGAAAGCTGTGGCAGTGAGAACTTGTGGCACAAAATATAAGAGTAGAGGGAGCTGCACGGTGGAAAAGCCCAGAGAACTCCAGAAGAATCAAAAACTGGTCTTGACTGAATACTGATCTGTACAAATGTTGAACAAAATGCCACAAAGTTGGAGAAAGAACAGTGGGAAAGACAGAGGGTGAAAAATTTTGGAATTCACTATGGAGATGGAAATAATTTGTATTCTGAAGAACAGACCTAATAAATGGAGAATTGGGTACAGTACTCAGAGAAATTAGGCCTTAGTAGTAAAGGTGAATTAGCTTTAAAATCAGGATTCCTCCAAACACATTAACAAAGGTTAAAAAGAAGACTTGAAAGCTACTCAACATTATTAATCACCAGGGAAACGTAAATCAAAACCACTATGAAGTACCACCTTGCACCCGTTAGAATGGCTATTATCAAAAAGTCAGAAGATAACAAATGTTGTTACGGATGTGGAAAAAAGGGAACTCTACTTCACTGTTGGAGGGAATGAAATTTGGTACAGCCATTATGGAAAACAGTATGGGGTTTACTAAAGAAATTAAAAATATAACTACTATATGACTCAGCAATCCCATTTCTGGGCATATATCCAAAATAAATGAAATCAATGCCTAAAAAGATATCTGCACTCCCATGTCCATTGCAACACTATTCACAATAGCCAAAATATGGAAACAACCCAAGTATCCATCAGGGAAAAATGGATAAAGAAACTGTGGTACATAGATACAATAGAATATTATTCAGCTCTAAAAATGGATAAATCTCACCATTTGACACAACTTAGATGAACCTGTAGGACATTATGCTAAGTGAAATAAGCCAGACAAAGAAAGAGAAATATTACATGATATCACTTATATGTGGAATAAAAAAAATTCAAATATACAGAGATAGAGAACTAAACACTGGGGTAGGAAATAGAGAGATGCACTCCAGACGATATATGGCATATATGTAGCATATATGTGTAAGGCTGCTGGCGGGCACCCTTCCCCTCCCTAAAGAAAAAGAAGCCCATGAGTCCCGCCCTAAAGGCTGTAACAAAGAACTCTCTACTTTGCACGCTGAAACTTTGCTCCAAAGAAAAACCCCCATTCCCCAACTCCAAAACCTTTATAAGCCCTCTCAACACTTCCTGGCATGCAACTTCTCTGCCCCCTCTCTCGGGACCAGTGAACCTCACCCGGGAGCACTTTCTTTCTGCCTCCCCCAATAAAGCTTCGTTGCTTGCCCTTTACACTCTGCTTGTCTTTCTTTCTCTGTCACTGCCTATCCAAAAACCTTACAATATGTAGGATGAAAAAGTCTAGAGATATAAAGTACAAGATGAGGACAATAGGCAATGAAATTTTCCTGTATATGAAATTCATGCTAAGTGAATAGATTTTAGGTGTTCTTTTCACAAAAACAAAAACAAAACATGGATGACCATGTGAAATGATGGATATGTTAATTTATTTTACTATAACCATTTTACAATCTTCATGTATCCCATAACATCATGTTGTATACCTCGAATATACACAACGAAGTTTATTTTAAAAATAAATTTAATTAATTGATAAAAAGAATTAAATTTGCCCAAGAAAAACAAAAAAGGAAAAAGAAGGCTTGAAAGGACCAATACCATGCACATGTAACTTAATTGCCAGATCAAAGTACAAAGATCTTTAAAGGAATACAATAAAAACCTTCACCAAACTATAAGAAATTAACAATGTCCAGCATTCAGTAAAAAATTACTAGGCCATCAAGGAAGCAGAAAAATATAAACTTTCATTATGAGAAAAATAATTCAACAGAAATGCATGCAGAAATAAGTAACATAAAGGAATTAACATATGAAGTACTTAAAAAACTGTGATTACTTCCAGTTTTCAGTTCAACATGCAGAGAGCTTGGAAGTTGTCACTTTATCCTTATACTTCCAAAAAGAAAAACAATGAACAAACTAGAAATCAACAATCTTTTTAGATTCATCAGAGAACTCAGGTCATAGGATAAACAACAGGGCAACTCAAAAACTGGAGAGACATTTATGTACTAAGAATCAACTTATCAACATGTATGTGCACATATAGTACTAACACTCATCGGGTATCGGGCAGGTGGGGAGGGGAGGCGGGGATTGGTATATTCACACCTAATGGGTGTGGTGGGCACCATCAGGGGAATGGACATGCTTGAAGCTCTGTCTCAGGTGGGGCAAAAGCAATATATGTAACCTTAACATTTGTACCCCCGTAATACACTGAAATAAAAAATAAAGAAAGAAAGAAGAGAAAATAAAGAAAAAAATTCAAGAAAAAAACAAAAAAACAGAATGAGCTTTCTGGGAGCAGAAGCTCAAGAGCAGAAGCCCACCACAGAGCCAGTTCTGGAAGGAATACTTAAATTTTAATTGATAAATTGTCAGAAGCTCAGTAAGGACTAGCTTGAGAGTTAGAAACTGCATGAGGGGCCCAGTCTTACAGGGTCTTCCACATTTATGAGTGTTTTACCTTTAGTAGTCCCACCAGATTCTCTGGAAAAAAATTCCCTCATTCTTCCAACAGTGAAAGGGGAAAGTAAGCATTTTGAAATAAGTCCACAGCATTCTATTCTTTCCAACAAAGGACAATCCTCTTTGAGAGGCTGGGGCGGATGGATCAGTTGAGCTCAGGAGTTCGAGACCAGCCTGAGCAAGAGCGAGACCCTGTCTCTACTAAAAAAAAATAGAAAGAAATTAGCTGGACAACGAAAAATATAGAGAAAAATTAGCCAGGCATGTTGGCACATGCCTGTAGTCCCCCAGCTACTCGGGAGGCTGAGGCAGGAGGATTGCTCGAGCCCAGGAGTTTGAGGTTGTTTGAGCTAGGCTGATGCCAGTGCACTCTAGCCAGGGCAACAGAGTGAGACTCTGTCTCAAAAAAAACCCAAAAAACAAAAAAACAAAACAAAGAACAATCCTCAAAATAAACTGTAGTAACAGAGCCAACCAATTTATTTTCACCAGAGCCTAATCAATTTAGAGAAAAGGAAATATCTAATTCCAGCTCTGTCTAGCCTTTGACATGGGAGAAGAGAAATACCCAAGTCTGGAATCTCCTAGCTATGTTGTTTCACATAAGAGGAGGTGGCAGCTTAGAAGCCAGGGAGACAGGCTCACTAAATGACTAAGACCTAATCATAAAATCAGAATTATAATTTCCCTACCCCCATACTTCGGTGACATATCAACAAGTCCCTTGCATAATAATAGTGGATTACAGCTAAAAGGAATACAAGGCTCCAATTCTAAGGACTCCCCAGTGAAACCCAAAGGCAAGATGAGAGACAAAAATAAGGATATCAGAGACAATTATAGCCTCTAATCTCTATATCTACAGCAAATAATAAACCCAGTCTAACTTCTAGCCAGATAAGTATAAAACCACACACTAAAGGCCCTATTTATACAGTTGATTTTATTCAGTACTTCATGTATGGCTTTCAACAAAAAATTATATGGCATACTAAAAACCAAAAAACATAGTTTGAAGACACAACAAAAGCATCAGAAGGAGATCCAGATATGGCAGAAACAATGGAATTACCAGACCAAGAATTTAAAACAACTATAATTAATATGCTAAAGAATCTAATTGAAAAATGACCAACATACAAGAGATGGATAATATAAGCAGAGAAATGGACATTCTAAGAAAGAATCAGAAGAAAATATTAGAAATCAAAACACTATAATAGAAGTGAAGAATATCTTTGATTAGATAGACGAGATACGGAGAGGAAAGATTTAGTGAGCATAAGCATATGTCAATAGAAACTTCCAAAAGTAAAATGAAAAGGATGGAGCAGAATATCAAAAGAACTACAGGACAACTACATAAGGGGTAACAAGGCAAAAAGAAATGACGTTATTAAGCATTCTAACAGATTTGTAATTGGAGGTACAGAAGAGAAGAAAGCAAATGAGGCAGAAAAAAATGTGATAAAATAATGGTAAAAAGTTTACAAATTTCATGGCCATAATAGACATGCAAATCTAATAAATTTGAAAAACAGCAAACATAGTAATAATATAGAAAGCAATACTAAGGCTAACAAAATCAGTGGAAATCAGTAACAATGAGTAAATCTCAAAAGGAGCCAGAGGAAAAAAAAGATACATATGCTAAAGAGAGAAACATAGAGCAAAATTAAAGCAGAGTTCTTGTCAGAAGCTATGTAAGCCAGAAGACATTGGAATAATATTTTTAAATGCCAAAAGAAAGTATGCTATACCCATAACAATATCTTTCAAAATTGAAGGCAAAATAAAAACTTTTTCAAACAGACAAAAATTGTGAGGAATTGAAGAAGACCTGCACTGAAAGAAATGCTAAAGGAAAAATTTTAGGGTAGAAATTAATTGATATTAAACATATAAAAATATGAAATAGATGATAAATTTAACCTTAACATTATTGATTTCCACACTGGATACAATGTGCTGTCTAATACTACATTCACATTTGGCCATTAGGTGCATGATGATTTGTAGCTAGGCTAAATTGAAATGTGACATAAGTATAAAACACCTACTGGGTTTCAAAGACAGTATGAACTAAAATATTGTTAAATATCTTATTAATATATTAATATTTTCCCCATTAACTTCATGTTTCAATGTTATTTTAGATATATTTAGATAAATAAAATAATGTATTGAAATAATATTTCACTCAATTTTTTGTGTCTCTACTGAAATTTTTAAAAATTACATGTGACTTATATTTGTGGTTCACATCTTTATTGGATAGCGCTGTTCCAAACACTCTAATAAAAGTAAAGATTGTCAGATTGGATGGAAACCAAGACCTATATATATATGCTGTCTACAGGAAACCCACCTTTAAGTATAAAGACATAAGTTAAAAATTAAAGAATGGAAAAATTTATACTATGAAAATGCTACTCAA
>NW_012139080.1:1562550-1565899 GCF_000956105.1 Propithecus coquereli | reverse complement strand
GCACTTCTTTTCTTTCTGGCACAGGAAAATATCCCAAGCCTATCTTGTATTTTTCCTTCCCAACCCTGATGTCAAACATTTCTCCGAGGAGCCTTGGTTCCTTTAATTGGAGAATGTGGTTACTGGGATGTTGTTGTTTCTAGGCCCTTTTGCTAGAGGAGCTAGGAAATATATGTATGTTTACTCACACATTCATGCACATCTATATTTATTTCTACAATTATCCATCTGTATATATCCTAAAAAACAATGATTCCATACAATACTTCTGATTCCAGTCCAACACTGCAGGATATATTATAGCCTTTCCCTTTCCCTTATTTGTAGATCCATGCTCTGACAGCAGAAAACCTGGCTCTCATTATCCACAGTATATTTACATTTTGCTCAATCCTAGCATACATATAAAGTAATTTCATGTTTGCAAACTCATACCCTTGTGAAAACACATTTATAACTATAATATAATATTTGTACATAGTTCTTTTTGTCTTTAGCCTTACAGATACAGTCAAATGTTTTTGGGTTTTTCTTAAGTTACTTTGGTTAGCTCTTGTCTGCCCCAATTCTATCAGTGCCGTGTGGTTGTAATTATCATTTGTAATAGTTAAATTCATCCATTACTCTTTGCATTCCATTTTTCATTCCCTCACATCCTAGCTGATTTTAATTACTTATTTGTTTGGGTGTATGTGGAACATTATCACAGCTCTAAGAGTGAGAGCTCCAAAAAATGTTCAGCAAAGTGTCAGTCTTTCCTCTTCTCTGCTATCATGTTGCCATTACTCCATTCTTTCTATTCCATTCCCACCCACTCTTTGTAGGTAAACAAGCTCATTAGTTTTGGGATTGTTTTTCCTGTTTTTCTTTTGCGCAAAAGGTCATACCTGCATATTTTCTTAAATCCTATTCGTTCTTATGTGAAGCATAGTATACTATAGACACTCTTGCATTTTGCTCTTGCATTTATCCCTCAGTACTTTATTACATTCACCTTTAAAATAGTTAAACATAGTTTTATGATCTCTAATAACATTCTTATTTTCTTGTTTCAATATCCTTCTCATTTCTGATTTTGTTTCTATTGTTTCATTTATTCTGGATCATGCTTCACATTTTCCTTCTTCTTGGTATGTCTACTAATTTTTTTTTATGCTGGAATTATGAGTGGCTGCATTGTTGTTGTTTTCCTTTAAAAAGTGCTGTACTTTCTTCTGGCAGGCAGTTTAAGTTACTTTCGATCAGTTTGATCTCTTTAAGGACTCTGTTCAAGCTTTGCTATGTTTGGCCTACAGTAGGCTTCACTCCTGGTGTACTTTAGCTCAGCCACTAAGGCACGGCCCTGTGAGCTGTCACCAGGGACTCTCAGTGCCCAGATCACATGTCTTTCCACTTAGTGTCAAGTCTGGGAATTGCTCAGATTGCAAGTTTCAAATTATTCTCTGCCAGCCTCATGGATTTGAACTCTATGCATGCACTGATTAGTTCTCAGCAAAAATGCAAAAGCTACCCCAAGCATATTTCTGGAGCTTTTCTCTTCATACCTCCCCACTTCCTGGAAGTCTGTTGTGTAGCCTTTGCCTCCTCAATCTCTGGTTTCCATCTCTTCAAATAAGAAAGTCTCTGAGACTCTACTACAGCTCTTCTTCCTCTACCTATGATTCAGAAATTACAACTAAGCAGAAAACTGGGGTGACCTTGTTTGTTTCCTTTCCATCAAGGTTCACTGTTTTTTTCTGTCCATTGTCCAATGAAAACCAATTGGCACGTATGTTCAGTTCAGTTGTCTAGTTGTTTACTTCAGAAAAGTAATACTGGTTCTTATTATTTTGTCAGACTTGAGGGCAGAAGTTTGGCCATTCTTGGTTTTTGATAATTGGATTACTAGCAGCACCCATGGGCCAATATGCCACCTTTGTGCAACGTAAGAACAGGTAACCATTCTTTAAGTCACCATCTGCAAATTATGACAATAAATTATATGCCAATCTATGATGACTGTGTGGTGAATAGGCCCCGGGAACTATGCAAAGTACAACTGACATGAGCATAAACTTCAACTATGGAAGAATTCTAGAAATACAGTGAAAAATTGTTGCTGCCATATCTGTTTCAGAATAAAATGGGACAATGACATACTTTTTCGTTAGAGGTTGTAATGACTTGAGGGGATTTTTAAAATAAATTAGAATCATATTGACCACCAAAGGAAATAGAAATATCATTCAAGAAGTATGATAAGCTGGTAAATATATACATTGAGAAGAAGGTTGTGGAAAACCAGTAAAATGATTGCATGCTCAACACTAAACCAAGCATGTGATACAATGAGGAAATTTGAAATCCTCAGGATATATATAATTACATATTATTTGTGTACACATATATTATGCATATTTATGGTAAATATCTACAGAATCACACACAATAGCTTCTCTTTAGATCTTCTTTATCTGGTAAAAATACATGTAATTAAGCAGCAGGAAGACTATCTTAACTGAGACAACAAGACAAAACACATACATGAAAGCATGGAGGACATGTTCTCTTGATACTCTTTGGGATGGTTATAGGTTAGATATGGAACTGAGACCTTCTTTGAGACCCAACAGCATAGTTAAATAATTCTCTGTCCTTAGCAACTGGATTTACTGCCTAGACACTTAGTGTGGAAATTCTACAAGTTCATCCAAAAGTTATTGACCACCTAACAGACATCATGATATATAGTACTATGAAAAATAAGATAAATAAGACATGATTATTATATTTGGGCATTTTATAGTATGTCAGGGGGGATAAACACAAGAAAAATAATTTCAATGGAATTGATACTTCACCAACAAGAGACTCATACAAAAGATAAAACTTTAAGGGGAAGTAATTGTACAGAGTCATCTTCCCTAATCATTATAATCTAGAGATTCCCTCAGTGTATACAGAGTGCGGGGAACGTGGCCAGTGTTCCCTGCAAAAAACCGGGTCCCTTTGGTAGAGTTGCAAGGGATAAGAAAATAATAGAGAGAAATGGAAAATGGAAGAAATAAAAGAATACACTCAGACAAAGATATAGTTTTATAAGTTTATAAAGATTATAGGCAAAGTGGGAGCTCAGGGGGCTCAGACCTCTCTGTTGGTCTCAAAAAGCCCCGAATGAGATCTTACATGGTAACTTATAGAAAATAGTGAACAATTGTCAGGGGTAACAGATTTACATAACAACAGGTAGTTTCTCTCAAGTTAACAGATTTTCAAAAGGCTTTTACAGAAGGCTTCTACAGATTCTTTAACTAATTCTATTTACGTGAGCAAACGGTTACAAAGTCTTTCAAAGGTGAATCTCTAAATT
>NW_012139080.1:1561952-1562500 GCF_000956105.1 Propithecus coquereli | reverse complement strand
TTTTATTTATATTTTGCTTGATAAATCTAGCTGGACATATTTCATTTTTTTTTTTCAAAGAACAAACTGTGGTTCTATAAATTATCTCTACTTTTGGCTGTTTACTATTTACACTGTTATCTTTATCATTTTTTTTCCTCTTAATTTGAGTTTACTTTTCTCTTCATTTCTTTAGCTTCTTAAGAAAGAACTTCAAGGTCATTGATTTTAGACTTTTCTTTTCAATATATTAAGTCTAAAAATTTACCTTTAAGAAATGCTTTAGCTGTATCCCATGTTTCATTAATGTTTTTAAATTTTCTTTCAATTTAAACTATTTTCTAATTTTTCTTACCATAATTTATTTAACCCATGGGTGATTTTGTAGTATCATGATGGAAATACTATGAGTTTTCTTTCTTTTTTGTCAATTTCTTTTCCCCTTTTGTCTTTTCTGGCCAACATTGTCCTTTTTGATGATTTTCTCCTTCTTCTTTCACTGAATATTTTTCCTTAATTGTTTAAGATGTTTGATATAATTTGAAATGGATTTGGAGCCTCAGCTTTTA
>NW_012139080.1:1544533-1558330 GCF_000956105.1 Propithecus coquereli | reverse complement strand
GTTAACAGATTTTCAAAAGGCTTTTACAGAAGGCTTCTACAGATTCTTTAACTAATTCTATTTACGTGAGCAAACGGTTACAAAGTCTTTCAAAGGTGAATCTCTAAATTCTAAGGTAAGTTTATCATTTAACCAGAGGGGTTAAACAGAGATGTGTAAGCTCCATGTTTATTAGGTTATCGTGAATGGAGACAGGTAGTCTAGAGTGGTTTAAACAAAAGCTTTGCTTTTGGCCATTTGGGAAGCTGTCCTTTCCGGGAAGCTGTTTGTTCCGGAGGGCACTCCATTGTCAGCTCTCAGCCTATAGTTTTTAACAGATTCACTTGTGCTGTACAAAGCAAATCCAATTCTTTAGGTCTGAGAAATGCGGCGCCTCGTGGGATACAGCCGCTACTGCCTTTCAGAGACGCCCTTCCGGTGTAACAGCATTCGAAATGCAAACCAGCACATTCACCTATTCCTTCAGGGCAAAGCTCTGTAAAACTCTTAAGACAAATCCTGTCCCAAAACACGTTTAATACTAATTCATGGAGTGACACAGAGCTCCATTCAACCACATATACACACTTATATAGTCTTGAACTTACACAGCTATTTAGAGCACAGATGTCTTTGAGTCCTAGTGAATTAATGAACAAGAAGTTGCATTAAAGATTTTGCTTCAAATTGAATATACTTTATCATCAAGTGTAGCTGTTCATTTTGTTCTGACAAGTAGAATTTAACTTTAGTTCACTATCATGTTTCATGGGACACTATCACATGCATCAGGCTTTAGTTGGTAAGACTAACGTAGCAACATTTACACATTTAGGTGAGAGTTTCCTGCCATGTGCTACTGTACCACCTTGGCAGTAAAACTCACGAGTTTGCTACTGTTCTCAATAAGATTTTGCAGACTGACTGCAAAGTTAAAAGAGGATTTGTTGATATCACAATGGCACACTGGATCCTAAGGGCTCAAGCAATGGTTTCTTGAAAAGTGATAGAAGATTTTGCATGTGATCATGGTATCACTAATCGAAAAGGAGTAACATTTCCAATGATTCCGTTGTTCCTGTGAGCACCCCACACTAATGACATACTTCTTCTTTTTGTCTCATTATAGAAGAATGTGACAGCTTGTTGCATTATAAAATAGAAGAGCAGATCTTACAGTGCAATAAAAATGGAGAAGTCTTAGAACTATATTAGAATATAATTTACTGAAAGGACAATTCACTCTTCATTATAGTTTATTGTTGCTGCTGCAACAAATTACTATAATCTCAGTGGCTTAAAATCACAATGATGTCTTATTGTACAGTTCTGAAGTTCAAAAATCTGAAATGGGTCTTATGGAACTTAAAGTGTTAGCAGGGCTCAATTTCTTTTTGGAGGCTGGGGGTGGGGTTAGTTTAGAAACATGCACTAGCTTCTCAAGGCTGCCTGCATTCCTTTGCTCATGGCCTCCTTCCAACTTCTAAGCCAGAAATCACATCATTCTGACTTTTTCTGCTGTCATCTCATCTCCTTCTCTGACTCTCATGCCTTCCCCTTTCTCTTATAAATATTCTTGTAATTGCCCACCTGGGCAATCTTCCCATCTCAATTACATGTGCAAAATTTCTTTTCCCATGTAAATCAACATTAAAATAGCTTTAAAAGTATTAGGGATATAGTGACATTCTCAAGTGTCCTGATTGGGAGACATGTGTTCCTCTATATTAGATACTAATTAAATGAGTATTCACCAAAAATTTCTCCAAAAAATGGAAAGCAATGTATAATCCCTGGATCCTGTGAGTATGTTACCTGACATGGAAAAGAGGATCTTGCAGAAGTGACTATGTTAAGGACCTTGATATAGGGAATGTATTCTGGATTATTCAGACAGGCCCAATATAATCACAAGGGTCCTTTGATGCAAAAGAATGATGCACAGGAAAGTGAAAAGGAAATAGAACTGGGAGAGGGTTAAATTGATGTGTTAGAAGGATTCAACTTGCTGTTGCTTCATTTGAAGATAGAGGAGGGGGAACCATGAGCCGAGGAATGTGGGAAGCCTCTACAACCTGGAAACAGTAAGAAAACAAATTATTCCCTAGAGCTTCCAGATGGAGCCCAGACCTGCCTACACCTTGATTTTATTCCCAGAACCATTTTGACTTCTGACCTCCAGACCCATAAGATCAAAAATGTATGATATTTGAATCTATAAAGTTTGTGGTGATGTGTTACATCAGCAATAGAAAACTAATACACATGAACAAGAATATATCAGAACTATTAGTATTTAGATTAAATGTTGGGAGCTGGTAAAATCATTTGCTGTTGAAAGTGAATTACAGAACTATCCATTTGTTCCAAGAGAAAAAGGCACTCTAAAACTTAGTAGCTTTAAATTCTTTTTTAGTTTTCAGAGAATTAAGAGACTCACACAGGCCAAGTTTTAAAACTTACTTAAATTTAGAAAGTTATGAATTTCTAACAACATGAAAATATTTTGAAATTTAAACTCATTTGTTTCTTACAAATGTGATTCATTGCTCAGAAGACATTCATGTTACCAAATCTTCACATGTAATTTTGCAAACTTGACATTTTCCAGGTTTTAAATAAATAAAAGTTGATCAATAGTCTTTGACTATAAACTGTTAGTATATATATTTTAAAAAAAATATTCAGCCTGGAAAGTTTATTCTATGTCTGTCCCTTTAAATTTTGTTGACTTCAGAAGCATATTTGCGGATTTGTGAAAATGGAAATTACAAAAAGTACTCTTCTCTCTGGTTCATTTGTTGATTTGCATATACATGTTTTTATTTACCTCATTATGAGAGGATAGGTCTTTTCTTTGAAAGCTTTGTTCCCTCATTATAGAGAAGATATATAAAGAATTCCTAGGAGACATGATTCTAAGTACAGTACTATAGTTCTAAGTACATCATGGATAAAAAAAGATAAGGTATTCTTTCAAATGAATAGAGAGTACTATAATGGTCTGAATCTCATTTTACCCTCTGGTTTGTAAGAAATATTTGATTTTCAAGTCCTCACCTTCATAATATCCAATTTTAAAACCCACCTATGGAATATGAGGAAGGGATACTATGTACATATATGATAAGAATAGACATCCAAGAAGTTATCATAAATCTTTATTGCATTTGAGGCTTTCTAGGTATCTTCAAAGTCAAACTGAATGCAGACTTTAAGTTTTCATTTATTTCTTCATCCTTCTTATGCTTTAAAGTTGTTCAAACACTTAGAGGGACATTGACATTGGAAAGATAATAATGTTAAATAATTGATTAACTTAGGGGATTAATCATGAGATGATTACGGTCTTTCTTCATTCAGAGTTGGTTCATTCCAGGCTCGGGTGACTCCTGCTCTGCAATCTTTCTTATCTGCACATATTTCAAAGTGAGTAACCATATCTGAATTCACTAGTTGTTGTGCGACAATAACTTATGTCATCCACTCGGTCTATCATAATGACTGAGAATTGAAAAGCAAAGAGATTGACTCTTCATTTCACAAATTTAGTTTCTGTGCAAGAGTACTGGGAATTGTATCTACTTGCATTATACTATCCATTTCATGAATAAAACAAGACCAAGAATTTCAATTTTTCCAGTCAAAAATTCAGTTCTTTTCATTAGGATTATGGTTACCTTACAAATATTTTAATGTATTTATGAAGGAGCAGTTGGCTATCTAGTGTGAAGAAAGGAAAAATGTGGTGTATTGACTCCAGTATTGTTTAAAGGTTATTTATTCCTACTGAGTTTGTAATTAGGAAAGATTCTAAAACCTTTATTATAATCATCTACATTGATAAATTTCCAGAATTATATCACATAATGCTTATTTTGGTATTTCAGTCTTGCCATCAGAAAAAAATGAAAGTCTCAAATGATGTGGTCCATCATAAAAATATTAAAGGTTGGCCAATCAGACAGCCATGAGTCATGATATAAAACATGATCTATGCCATAAAATTGTTTTTTTTAATTTAAATAAGCTGATAAAATTTCTAGTCCAAGAGCAATTAATTACTATATTGTAAGAAACTACAATAGATATACGAGGAATTCATGGGCGATATCCTAGTGGGCTGGGATAATGTTGTCTCAGCTGAGTCTTGTAGATTTAGATGTGAAATAAAAATGAATATAACATGAATAATGATATAGGCATGATAACATTTGAATAACATAAGATAATGTTAGAAGGGGAGAAGGGGATGAGAGAATAAAGTCTTGACATTAATATTAGAGACAGTCAAGATTTACTATGGATTAAAAGGGCTATTAATGCTTATTGAAAAATAGATTATTGTAGAAGAATTGTGTGATCTTTTGATGACACATCATGATACTATCACTGTGGCTACGAGATTGAGAGACAGGTTTTTTATGAACGTGCAAAGATGACTCTGGCTGTGCAATTTCACAAACACAAAAGAAGTACATTGGGGAGCTTATGGTCATAAATTTCCTATATGATTCCATACCTTATTGAAACTAGCTGAGAGTTAGAAAGCTAAGTTTCTTCTCTCAGTTTAAATACTTTACATCTAAAGCCACAACTGGCACAAACTCATTGGAGGAGGGGCGAATTTTGCCAACAAGATAGCTTTTATGAATGGGGAGAGAAGCTATGTATTTCATATATACTATGTGTCAGGCTTTGTGACAGGTATTTGGCATGCAGTATCTCATTTAATCCACATTAAAAAATTAAGTAAGTAGTTTTATCTCACATGTCATACATCAGGGACCAGTCAGAAACTGCACTAGGTAATTCAACAGAGAGAATTTAATAGAGGCTATTGGTACACAGGTGTTGGTTTGCTGAATGAGAAACAAAGGATGATAGAAGTAATCAAGGAAGTAGTTATCATTCCTAAGGCTGGAAAAATAAAGAAAAGTGATTAAAAGTATCAGAAGGTAGAAGCTCAAATGATGGATGCTGAGGGGTGGAGACTTAGTCTTCTAAGGAAGACCGAGGAGGAGCCACTGCCTGTTTGCTGCTGATACCTTGAGGGACCATGAGCCTTGTTCTGTGAGTGTCAATAGGAGCTAAAAACTGGGACTAACTGTTGCTGCTGGGGGAAGAGTCACTGCTGGGAAGAGTCAATAAGAATTGCAAGCAAAAGGGAAGAAGGAAGGCCTCCTCCCCGCTCCCCTTCTGAATAACCTAACAAGGAGCCAGCTGGCACTGAATAAATGTAGTTGGTAGAGTCCTAGCTCCAGTCCTACAAAGCAGAATACAGAGGGCTGAATTAGGGGACGAGGGACACAGCATCTCAACCAGCACAATTATTTTACTCATAAAATGTGTGATACTTAGAAAAATTTAACAACACCCTATGGTCATACAATCAATACATGGCACAGTCAGAATTGAAACCCCAGGTTGGCTCACCCAGCCCACACTTCCCGTGTTTCCTTCACTTATAATAGCTGGCCTTGTTGCTGTGGGAGTGGTGGGAATGCCTCATTAAATGCTATTGTTGCAGGGCTCCTGAACCTGGTCCCAGGCGCCCATCAGGGCATTGAGCAGCATCAGGCTACACAAGGTACCGGCATTGGCCAGGTACTTACATTCGGCACCTTAAAGACTCCTAGCAGGTAACAGGTGTCGCTGGTATTTCCAAAGCCTTTTGTGGCTTTGGTTGGCTAGAGGACAGTTTAGCATGGGCTCTGAGCCTGAATCAGAGACAAGAGATTTGCTCACCTCCTCTGGGATTCATCTCCCACATCTGGCATGGGACTCAGTCATAAAACACTTCACAGTTCATATAAAATGGTCCTAAATACCACAAATAAAAATGATTTTTTGAGAGTGATGTCTTACTTCTAAGGAAGTGTTCTAGCCAAATTACACTTCTAACACTAGAAGAATAGGCTGACGTATTTTTATTCTGTTTGTGTGAATCTCCAAGCCCAGCTAAAGGAGTGTGCATTTTGTCAATGGTTTTAAAAGTATAAGAGCAGACAAATTTTACTTAAGTTGATTTTTTTTGTATGAAACACAACTTCAGACAACTTGAAACACCCTCATTGGAGAAATGTTAATGAGAGGCCTTGGCATCTAAGAGTCATTCTTAAAAATTTCCCACTGTCAAGAATTCTTTTCTTTCTAAGTGCTGTTCTCAAATAGAAAATGGAAAATTCATAGTATCTGAAAGGTTAGATTACTTACTTTATCACCCTTATTATGGTAACTCTAAGGGAAATAGCAAGTGCTTTAACAATTGCCCATTTATAAATGTGAATGTTCAAAAGAAAACACAGAGTTAGATTTCAAGTCACAGGGAAAATTTTCATAAGCAATAACATTAGTCAAAATGTGTTTGCCCTCTCAGTTGGTGGAAACGTGTGTGGTAGAATATTCGAGACAAGAACATGTATTCAAGCCATATATATTGCACATTTTCAGTCAAAAGGAAAAACAGCTATAAATCAGGTTGAATATTTACAGTTTTAATGTCGCTACGAAGTAACTTCTCAGAAGTTATCCCAGTGGCTGCTGTACAGAATTTTTGTTAAATTTTTTTGTTGTTGTTAGAGTCAATACCTTGATTTGTTTCAATGAATAATATTTACTCCAGGAAAATGCTTCTTCTCATCATTTTTCCAAAACCTCTAAGTACCAAAAGCCCTTTTAGAAGTTGTTTTCTTTTGGGATTCTCACTGAGCCACCTACTCATTGGAGGAAAACTACTTCCACACCAAAAACAAATAAAGTCAATTAAGAAACACTGCGGCTGCATGATTGGTCTCAACGTCTAGAAGCTTGTGGTTAGTCAAGTAGAGCCACTGACTTGTGCAGAGGCTGGAATAAAGATAGCTTTCTTTACAACACATTGTTGGTCTGACTGGTCTTACGGTCCAAGTGTCCATCTTTGAAATTTCATGAACTGCCTGGATTCCTACAAACTTTTCTTTTTAACTATCCAGGGAATGTCGTATTGATTCGTTAATTAGTATTTGCAATGTACTTCAAGATTCCACCAGAAGATGGAATTTGGTTACAAACTACAGAAAGTAAGGGTGTTTGCATAAGAAATTTATAAAACTGTTTAATTTCAAGTTGTTTTCTTTTCTTTTTTTTTCTCATTTTTTTGTGTTGTTTTGTTTTTTGTTGTCGTTGGGGTTTTTTGTTGTTTTTTTGTTTTAGCTATGGACAAGTTTCCTCTGTCCGTATACACATTTTTAAACTGTCACTCCCACTTTTATAACGTTACCCAACTCGCTTATATTTATTTTGTGTGGCTTGTAATTGGACCTCATGTCGTGTTATGGAAATAAGTTCAAAATTAATTTACTGATGCCAGCTATATATCCCAAATTGCATCTAGGTCAATTGCTTGATGAGAAGTGTGGAATGAAGAGCTTTTACTCTGGATCATGAAAACTTAAGAAAACAGATGTTGTTTTTTTAAAAATGAAAAAAGATAAAGGAAATAATTAAGCTGATGTCCTTCATAGAAAAATATTCTATCTTAAAACAAGATTTTTGATCTCAATATATTAATTACCAAGGTCTGAAATAAATATGGGCCAGTTTGCATCTTTGTATGGCTGGAATAAAAATTAGGAGAAAAAAGAGTATTTACTTATACACATACAAAGCAAGTGCTTGTGTAAGTGTATATTCTCATGCACATACTAGTAAACAGATACACACAAACACACACATGAACACATGCTGAATAATCTCC
Source organism: Propithecus coquereli (assembly GCF_000956105.1). Lineage (NCBI taxonomy): Eukaryota > Metazoa > Chordata > Mammalia > Primates > Indriidae > Propithecus > Propithecus coquereli. The sequence goes on along the minus strand of NW_012139080.1, from coordinate 1,550,613 downwards.
ATTAGTTAATTATCATTATGAAATAAGTGCACCTCAGTTATTGGACCGGTTGACATAGTCTAGCCTCTCATAATGCCAGCATTTCAATCTGCATAGGTATGGCAAGAAAAAGCTAAACACCCACGCATGCATGTGTGCACATACATCCCCCCACCTCCGAGTTCATAGTTACCTTTTGATCAGAGGTTTTGAAAAATATCTAAAGGTCTAAAAGAAACCGTAAAGTTTGAGAAACATTTGTATATTCTGACAAGCTTCCAAGCTTCCTGGTGGGAATACTTTGTGTTCTTTTCCATCCTGCTGGAGGAGAGTGGTGGTTTATGGACAAGCTCCTAGGCAATTAGAATTCCATAATTCAAATTAATAACCTCATAAAACACTGCAGATTATGTACTTGGTTTTTTTAACCTATAACCAAAGTATTATTCTGAAAGCGATTTTGAAATTACTTGGAATTCATCCCAGGCTTGCTAAAAATAATTTTAAAAAATGTTAAAGACATTTGAAATAAAAAAGATTTCATATAATGAAAAGGTTCTTTTTAAATTTACAATTAGATTTTCAGATTAATAGGACATGGAAAATATTTGCTTTCACTGGTTTGCTTTACAGGGAAATGGATTTTAAGGTTATGTTTTTCTCACGCTGACCTTTTCTAAGTAGGAGAGGGGAAATGGCAGGAGGAGACGAGAACACAACTTCATTTTCTCATGTTCCTGTTGTGCTTTATCACATTGTCTAGTGAAATGAACGCATAAATTAGGTTTTTGGTTTCATGTGCAGGATTATGTGTTTTATACATTTCCCTACTTTTAATTTAGTAGGACAGTCCTTTCCATTAGAAGATGGGTCTCATTAAAAGAAATGTTATTATGGAACTGTGTGCATTAGGTTTAATTTTCACTCAATTTAAAAAGAATACTTGGGAGAGCAGTGCATTGAAGCACACGAAAATGATTAGTTGGGGTTCCTTTTAAAGCGAGGAGCCAAATGTGTGAGAAGTAGTGCCTCCGGGCAAATAAAACAATCAAATAGTCGGAAATGAGGTTGCAGGCTTTGCATAAATGACAGTACTGCCCTATTTTCAGACCTCCTACCTTTCCTTAATGACCATTCCTCTTTTCCTTGAGGCAACGGACAGAGAAGGGCTAGGGGTGGAGCAAGGAGGAGGCTCTGGTCCAACTAGGACAAGACCCCTGAAGAGATGCCTTTAAGGATTTCTCACAGTCTCTCACCATGAAAAAAGTCAAGTCAGCTACAGAAGTAAGGGATCGCCTTCCAGTCCCAGGCCAGGCCTTTACCTAGCCCAAAGCTACTTAGACTCCAGTGAGCATCAGAAGCACCTAGAGGGCTTGCTGGAACACAGATTTCTGGCCCCACTCCCAGAGTTCCGATAGAGCAGGTCTGGAAGTGGTACCCAAGAATTTGCTTTTTTAGCAAGTTCCCAAGTGATGCTGATGCTGTCGATCCTGAGACCCACTTTGAGAACCTCTGACCCCACATGGGCTATGAAGGACCAAATGCTTCCAAATAGATTAAAGGTGTATCTACATACAAATAGGAATAGATTTTTCTCATAAATTAGTTGAATATGTGATCGTATCGGAAGACTACAGTTATAAACATTCAGCTGATTCTTAGTTGCAGGAAAAGTATCCATATAGAATTAAATCTCCTCTATTTCTCCAAATGCCTCATTCAGGAAAGTTCTTAGATTGGCAAAGGTATTTCCATCCTCAGTTGGCAAACTGATGGTGAGGATTATTATTAGTAGGAGAGCCATATAGAGATGTTAATTGTCTGGAAATCTTACTAATTGAATTGATATTATTGAGATTCTTTTCTCATGCAGAAAACATAAACTAAATATGGAAACTTAAATAAAAAGAGATTCTGCAGCTGAGTCATGAGAGTGCTCCCAGATCCGAATGAAAGGATGAAAAACCAAGGTGGAGAAGGAAAGGCATTCAAACAGTCTGGGCTCTTGGTGGCAGGCAATAACTCTTCGGGTGAATGAGTTCTAATGTGGTCAGTGTTTTTTTTTGTTTGTTTGTTTGTTTTATTATTTGGTTTGTTTTTGTTTTTTTACTTTGGTTAAGGTGCAGATTCCAGACAGAGAACATCCAATTAGCTTAGCTTGGTTGAAATGCCCACCTCTTCAGCAGGGAGACCAGAACCCTTCGATTCATAATTCCACTGAACTGTGTGTGCTAGGGAAAAAAAAATCTCCAGCAAAAAGTAGAATGTTTTTATAAAAAGAAGGGGAATAGGCCCCTGGGCAGCCACGCGAACACCACATCATTTGTGAGCCTTCTGTGGAGGGGGCCAGCTATTTTCCAAAGGCCAACTCTAAGTGCTATCATAAAACCACAAAGTTGGAAGACAGTGGAATATAACCTCACCAGAAACTTTCTTTTAGAAAGGTTAATAACTAAAGCAGTATTTCCCATCCTAGTCCCTCCAAAGAGAAATGGGAACCCATAAGAAATTTTCAGTATTTTTGATACTCAACCGAAATTATGCGTTTGTTTTCAGAATTGAAATGTCAAGTTTCTTGATGTGGGTATAAATAAACATCTACGCATCACAAAACATTCTTTTTTTTTCTCATTATGTTGAGAAACTCTGATACGTAGTTATAGCCCTCTTAATTTGAAATCTGGTAAGCAAAGTAATTAGATTTTTAAGCATATAATTTGGTGAGTTAAAATTTTGAAAACGTGGGATATGTGCCTGTGGGTTGGGGGTGGGACAGGAATAATGTAAGAGGTCTTTGGTGACTAATGGGTACCATCACTGGTGAAATCATCTGTTATGGGCTGAATTATATCTTCCCCAAATTTATACGTTAAAATTCTAACCCCCAGGTTCTCAGAATGTGACTATATTAGAGTTGGTATGGCCTTTAAAGAGTAAATTAAGTTAAAATGAGGCTATAAGGGTGGGCCCTCCTCCAGTTGGCTGGGGTCCTTATAAGAAGATGAAATTTGGATACACAGAGAGACACCTGAGCTGCATGCACAGAGGGAAGGCCATGAGAGCACACGGTAAAAAGACAGACATCTGCAAGCCACAGGCAGAGTCCGCAGGAGAAACCAGACCTACTGACACCTTGATCTTAGACGTCCAGCCTCCAGAGCTGTGAGAAAATAAATTTCTGTTGTATGAGCCACCCCATCTGTGGTATGATAGCCCAAGCTGACTAATACAACATCTCAGGAAGATGACTGACTACCATCTTGATTATCAAAGTTCCTATAATCTATCTTTGCAGATCTTTACAAAGCTTTATCAAAATGTTTTCCTTTTTATTGACAAAAATGTCTCTAAATTTATTTAAATGCATTCCCTCCTTGGAGTCTTCCATGAACATTAAAATCAGCTGGTAGCCAAATCCCTAACACTGTACATTCATTGAAGTGCTTGAAGTTAACAATTGTTCTCCTTTTATCTAGACTTAACAACCCTAATACTTTTGATTTGTCCTCAGAGGACATATTTTATATTACCCTGATCATTTATTTTTCTCCTTTTGGGGTTTTCTCAAGTTCCCCCAAGACAGGACCCCAATAGTCTGCTTCATTGCTGATCCTTTAAATAGGCCTACTGCCCATGTGTTACACGGCACAAAAGATTTAAAAGGCCTTTCACTGGTGACTGTTTCTGCTTCTGCTGATTCTGAATTTTCCACAGGCTATCATCTCAGTAGGTACCTTTTCCTGGTAATTACTAATTGAATGTTCACTATAGTCTTCATATTTTAGTTCCGTCTTCTGTCTCAGGCTCTTTTATGATTTGATGGGCCCCTTGAACCCCATTTCTATTTTACGCATCTCAGACTTTCCCTTGAACCTTCAATTTCTCAATCTTGTCTCAGTTTGGAGCACTTGCAACTCTGGGATGAACTTACTTCTTCTAATTGCATTGATATCTGTAGGCCCCTCAGTGCTGTGCAATTCCCTCTCCTCTAAGCTTGATATTCATGAACACACCCACCTATGAAGGGTTTTCCTGGTGGAGAGGAGTGATTAATTTCCTGCTTTGAAACCTCATATCTGCATTATTACATGCCAGGGTTCTTTTCAAATGGCATTTTTTAAATTTTTTTTTTTTTTTTTTTTTGAGACAAGGTCTTGCTCTGTTGCCCAGGCTGGAGTGCAGTGATGTCATCATAGTTCACTGCAACCTGAAACTCCTGGGCTCAAGCAATTCTCTCACCTCAGCCTCCCTAGTAGCTAGGCTACAAGTATGCACCACCACGCCTGGCTAACTTTCTAAGTTTTGTATAAATACAGGGGTCTCACTATGTTGCTCAGGCCGGTCTTGAACTCCTGGACTCAAACAATCCCCTTGATCTGACCTCCTAAAGTGTTGGGATTACAGGCATAAGCCACCATGCTACCTTTTGTTGATTGCTTAATCTGTGCTAGTCACTGGACTAAGCACTTTGCATACATGATCTAAATTAATCTCAAAAAAAATCCCATGGGAGTAATTGCATTATTCTCATCTGAGATATGAAGAAATAGATGAACAGACAGGTTATGTAACTCGGCCAAATTAATTCATTTAATTCATTTAGTAATCATGATTTCCTCCCAAAATTGTATCCAACATTTAAGCTTTAAGCAAAACTGGGCTGCATCCACAGTGTTGTTCTTTTATTCATTAACTTTTGACTTCCAACTTTCATTTACAACTAATATTGATTTTTCTAAACATCAACATCTCATCTGAAAAGGACTGTTCACAGGGAAGAGTGACTGACAGTATGCTGGTCACTCCTGTGGCTAGGTTAGCGGAAAACATGGAAAACAAATGTTTTACTGATGGTTAAATAACATCAAACTTCTCAAGTTTTTTCTGCCAAGTAGTCCTAAAATAAGAGAGAAATATGTCCTGGGTGTTCTGGATGATTCACCAAAGATAATAGCTCTCATATTTTATCTTAATGATTCTTTCAAATTCTGCATTCTACTCAATAATATATTTGTGCTTGCTTTAGTATAAATTATTTGCATGTTTAAATGTCATTGCTTACACTTAGAGAAATTGTTTTATGTATTTCTTGGTTGTTGGATAAGATATTATTGCACTGAGTTTACGAATTTTAAAAATGAAGTGGACTAAAATGAGGAAGGTCCCATGACTGGGAAATCCACCTTGGTGTTACCATTGATAGATTTGAGAATACACATATGGATATATATGTGAAGCCAAATCACAACTCTCTTCTTTTACTGATTTATAAGTTATATTATAATAATCACCGACTAAAAATGCCAAGAATGCTGTCAAGGAGACAGTTCAAGATAATGTATAGACATGTTTTTGATAGAAATTTTGTGAACTGTCTGTATATTTGGATCATATGATAGGTCTGAAAGTTCTGTGCTCTACTGGACATTCTATTTTACTATTGCTGGCATGTGCTCATCAAAGGGCTCTTTTCAGAGAGGAAGGATGAATGACGATGTTATTCTTATCTTTAACAAAGACATCGTAAACATCATTACTTTTAATTGAACTAAAATGCTCAAATACCTCATCATCCCCACAAGCGGTTCTTCTGTTTCATCTCTCAAGATTCATTTTAATTGCAATGATCTTGTCATACACAATAACAACCTTGAGAGTTTCTTCTTGCAATTATTGATTGAGATAATTTAGCCTTGAAAACGTATCTGCTGGATAAGCCAATTTGGTTAAACATCCTTTATCATTCAGGACAAAAAGAATTAATTCTTCTTATCCAAAGCCTGACCTTTAGCTGGATGTCTTAATTCCCCTTCTCTGTGAAAATAATCACTGAAGCCAGACTTACAATGCTATATGGTATTCTTGCTGCACATCTGGGTTGCAATTTTCCAGATTAAGCTAGAGTTCATTTGTGCAGTGAGTTTTCAAAGTCACTTCCTGTTGTTAAAAAAAAAAGTTATTCAAATCACTGGACTTTTTTTTTTGAGTAAAAGTTTCCATTCTTACCACCCCATTGAACACACTGAGGAAATCAGGAGGCATATTGTTTGACGTGAGTATTCTTGGTAAATGATGCATTGGCTGCTGGGTCATTCAGAATG
>NW_012139080.1:1530173-1543738 GCF_000956105.1 Propithecus coquereli | reverse complement strand
TTGTGCTGTTTATTTCCCACTTGACTATTACCTTTCCTAGTTAGTGAGAGGCAGCCACATTGCCTTGAAGTCAAGCAAGGAGTTTTTGTTTGTTCGTTTTTTTATTTAATAAAGGCAGTTAAAAGACCTCTCAGTGCTCAGTTTTTTGACATCCAGAACAGGACTTTGACAATCTAAAGGTGAGATCTGAGAGAAGCAAATGTTCAATCCATGTCAATGGAATTAGGAAGAGACAGATCCAAGAATTCTCTCTACTTCTGAAGGTCATATGGCCTGGAGGTGATTGGGCTGCGGTTGGGAGGAAAGAGAAGTCAAACATGGGAAAGTTTCAGCCCACAAGGAACCATGTGAACAGATTTGGTGGCAGCACCATGAGGCTTGCCATTGTTCATTTCCAGGAAGCTGTCCACGTGTTCCACCAATTCCTATGGATCATCCAAGGACCTTTGAGGTTGTCTCAACCTTGTGGGATGTGCCCTTTTCATCCACAGCTAATGAATCAGATGAATCAGCAGAAGGCACTTAACCTGCTCTGAAACTGCTAAGTGTTGAGCTCTGATCAATTTGCCCTTGTACACACATCTTCAGCACCTTCCGTTTTTAGCAGCTTGGGTTATTTATAAGGCCCCTAAAACTAGAGAGTGAGAGTCTGTAACAACCTGAAACAGAGATGAATATAAAAGGGAAGGTGCATGGGAGGAACTTTTAAGCTTGTGAAATCCATCCTCAGTACATAAAACATTGTACTGAATGTAGTTGTTTCAGAAAGAACCAATGATTGTGTGAGTGTGTATTCAAAACAAAAAGCTAAACAATGGTCTATCAGTTAACAAACCGATCTATAAAATAAAAGGAATGTCCAGATGAGCTGCCAATGAGAATTATTTTCAATTTTGCATGTTGTAACTTATTTGGACAGAAAAGAATTAGCCCTGAGGGCCAATGACATTAGCAAAGTCTGGTCTTGTCAGAGCAGCATTTCCTGTTTGTGATGTAAATAACATGCTGGGTTTCCAATTATCACAAAAATACAGGATTTCTTATTCAGCACACTAAAATATTTTATTCTTTGGGATTTCATGAAAAAGCAAAAGGTTAGCTGATATGGAATACATATTCTGCCTATTCTTGTGTATTTATGCAACCAACTTCTTAAAGACATCAACAACACAACAAGGATGCAGACTCTGCCTCAGTTTTGCAGTAAAAGTAATGTCGTGGGTAGATACCCCGTGCTTATTCTATGGGTTGGGTACCTACACCACCAGGGGATAGGCAGACTCCAATTTAAGAATGACCATTCAGTTTTATGCCATCAGTACAATTTCTGGAGAATACCTAAAGATCAAACTGCAGCTATTTTTATCAGTTTCCTCAGCAAAAATATAAATTTCTGAGAGATTATTTATCAAGTTAAAGTCTGAAAATATTTAAAATAAATCTCATTAGAAAATTAGTCTTACTGAGGTAGGACTAATGACTGAGCATGGAAAAATAAATGGATCATATGATTTTCCAGTCCTTAAGTTGTAAAGTCAATTTTCTTGTTTCGTAACCTTAGGTATCCACTGCTTATTTGATTTATTTAGTTCCCTACATATATTAATTCTACTCATACTTTACTATCCTATTAAAATGCCATCTCCACCAGAGAGGTTTCCAGGATTCCTTGGCTGAAAGTAATTATTTCCTCCTCTACTTCTTTATAGAATGTTATTTGGTATTTTTTGCACGGCATGTAATTTTCTAATTCAAATTGTACTTGTTTATGTATATGGCTGATTAATGTTTACCAGAGTGAAAGTGCCTTGTGGACAGGGACAATCAATGTGTTACCAGCTTTTTATCCTCCAGACACAGGGAACAGAAATCATTTTCTGTAAAGGGTCTGATTGTAAATATTTTTGGTTTTTTGGGCTACATGTGGTCTCTGTCCCTAAACTCCATTTTTTTTTTTTTTTACAACCATTAAAAAATATGAAAAACATTCTTATCTTGGAAGTTGTACAGAAACAAATTGTGGACCAGATTTGGTCCACGGACTATAGTTTTCCAACCCTTGTTTCACAGTATTTTGTAGTGCATTTAATAGAAAACAAACAAATGGTTGTAAAGGGAATGAGTCATAATAATAAATAATAACTATTAAGTAATATATTAGAGTATTTGACAATATTCCTATTCTATTCGGCATGGGTAAAAATAATAAAATATTTGTATTTCCATTAAACAAATTTACCAGGTCATCTTCTTTCCCCCAGAAGCTGTTTAGTCAAAGACAAATAGAACTGATATTTTTTTTACTGCCCAATTTTAGTTTATTTTCCCTGGATGTGTGGGATGGTGAATATTCAAAAAGCTATTATATACTCAAGGTACATAAGATCCACACACAGAAAAACAATAAAAAATATGAAATAGAGTATTGTAAGGGAACAAGACTTACAGTCTGTGAGTTCTTAAATTGTGAATCCATCACGAAATATGTTTTGAGTCATTCCTCCCGCGGAGGGAAGTACTAGGTAGGAGTGCTTCTGCTTGGGAAGCAGAAAGCCTCAGGAATCAGCCACTCCTACCCTAACAGTGACAGGGGCCAGATAATCTAAAAATCATAACTGCTTTTGAATCCATCAGAGACCTGAGATCACAACACAATGAAGGAAACTAAATTCCAAAGAGGGAGAAGAACTTCTGAGGAGAAATGGGAAACATGACCTGCTTCACTTTTGGAAGAACAGAGGAGGAGGCGGTGGCTGCCTGAGAGGCAAGTGAGAAGAAATTAGCTCACATATTCATGAATTTTTAAAGGCCAAATGTGGGCTGACATAGTCGGTTAGAACACCTGGAAGCCCCAAACACATTTTCATACCAAAGCTCTGATTCAAGGGCCTCCACTGAGTGTTCTCAGGAAATACTGGTGGCAGAGCTGGAGACTGCTCAGAACCTCAGTGGCTCAGACATACAGAAAGTGGTTGCCCGAATTGGGTAGAGGTATCTTCCCAGCATCTTCATCTCAGAAGTGAAAGACTTACATCTCTGGGAGAAGGGTGGAAAACCCTATCATCCCCAGGGCCATTGTGGGAGGGGTAGAAATAAAACACCTCTTCCTTTTGTGGAGGTATAGAAAGCCCTGTTTCTTTCCCTCAGAAATCAAAAGAAGACCGATTGCTTACTGCTTCCAGGGGAGGAGCAAGAAAACCTCTTCGGCCAATAATACTGCAGCAGTACAAAGCAGATTTCTTCTGATGCTAAAGGAAGGAATGACAACTCTTTTCTGCCCTAGAACCTCCGGAGATAAAAGGTAGAATTTGCATACCTTGGGGAACCAGTGGTCAAGAAAATTGAGAAAGCTCCACTCTCAAATGCCCAGACTCAAGAATCTGCTTAATATTAAAACCAGAAGAACACAGAGAACCTCCGTTGCTCCACTGTGAGCCTAGCACTGAATAACAAGCAATGAAAGAATCTACTCAGGAGGAGAAAGTAAGAGAAGGGGTTGGAAAATGACAGCCTGTTTTTGCAATGCTTGCAAACTAAGATACGGTATTTACAGTCTTAAGGGACTGAAAAATAAAAACAAAGAAGAACGAGAGACAGAGACCATATGTAGCCTACAAAGCCAAATTATTTAGTATTTGACAGAGTAAGTTTGCTGACCTTTGGATAAAAACACAGACAGAGACTCCTCCGTTGCACAGTTGTGCAAAAAACATCTGAAAATGAGGGTGGAGCAGGAAGACTGTGAAAAACCCTGCAGCATACCAGCCTCCAACCCATTAAGTACTACAATGTGAGGCAACCCCTGAAGGAATTCGAAGCTCACAGGTTACCAAGTTTAATAGTAATGACACAAAAACCCATGCCTGGCTCATCTAGCTCAACCACTAACTAGACTGACATAACACCTTCACATTAATAGCCTAGCAGAAGTATAGGCTATATAGAAGTATATGTCCATTTCTAGGCATAAAAATTATTTACCCTGATATCTTTATATTAACATGTAATTTCCATAATACAATTTTTAAAAACTCAAGACAGAAGAAATAGCAAGAAAAATAACCTATTTTCAAGCAATAAAGCAGTCAACAGAATGAGAATTGGAGATGACCCACATACTAGAATAATCAGAAAGTAACTTAATAATGACCACAATTAATATGTTCTGTATCCAGTTAAAAAGATGGAAAACATACATGAACAAAAGCTGGAAAAATCATAGAAATAGGCTCTCCCTTAGTGCCTCTAGAGGGGACACAGCCCTGCTGACACCTTGATTTTTGCCCAGTAAGATTTATTTTCTACTTCTAACATCTAGACAAAAAGATAATACATTCATATTGTTTTAAGACACTAAGTCTGTGGAAATTTGCTACAGCAGCAATAGGAAACTAATACAAACATAGATACAAAATCTTTAAAAATATTAGCAAATCAAATTCAGCAATGTGAAAGAAAGATACTATGTCATGACTAAGTGTGGTTTATACCACGAATGCCATGTTGGTTCAACATTTGAAAATCAATTTATAAAAATATAATTTATCATCTGGAGACCAAAATGGGAAATAAGACTACATATGATCATCCCAGTAGATGCAGTATGAAGGTTAATTTGTGTGTCAACTTGGGTAGGCTATGGTACTTAGAAACCCTATTCATTTCTGTGAAAGTATTTTTTAGATGAGATTAACATTTAAATCAGTAGACTTTGAGTAAAACAGATGGCCTTCCATAATGTAGATGGGCATCATCCAACCAGTTGGAGGTCTTAAAAAGAAAAACAACTGACTTCCCTCAAGCAAGAGAGAATTCTGCCAGCAGACAGCTTTCAGAGTTGAGCAGCAACATCAACTCTCCCATGGGTCTCTAGCCTGCATGCCTACCCTGCATTGGAGGTCTTAAACTGTATAGGTAGGTAAGAAAAAGAAACAAATGGTATCAATATTGGAAAGGAAGAGGAAAAAGTTTCTTTTTTCACAGATAATACAATTGTCTACAGAGAAAAATCTCCCCCAAATCTATAATTACTGACAATTATAAGACTAGTAAGCATACTTTGCAACTTCGCAGCATACAAGATCAATATGCAAAATTCAAGTGTATTTCTACATACTGGAAATTAACAATTAGAAATTGACATTAAAGTTCATTTAAAATGACATTAAATTGACATTATACATACAATAGCATCAAAACATGAAATGCATATGGACAAACACACCAAAAATATGTATGTCATGGCCGGGCGCGGTGGCTCACGCCTGTAATCCTAGCACTCTGGGAGGCCGAGGCGGGCAGATTGTTTCAGTTCAGGAGTTCGAGACCAGCCTGAGCAAGAGCGAGACCCCCGTCTCTACTAAAAATAGAAAGAAATTAATCAGACAATTAAAAATATATAGAAAAAATTAGCCAGGCATGGTGGCACATGCCTGTAGTCCCAGCTACTCGGGAGGCTGAGGCAGAAGGATTGCTTGAGCCCAGGAGTTTGAGGTTGCTGTGAGCTAGGCTGACACCACAGCACTCTAGCCCGGGTAACAGAGTGAGACTCTGTTTCAAAAAAAAAAAATATATGTGTGTTATGAATATAAAACGTTTACGTGGGAAATTAAAGAAGACCTAGTCTACGGCCATACCTCCCTGAACGTGCCCAGTCTCATGTAAAGAAGGCCTAAATAATTGGGTGATACACCATGATAATCAATTGGGAGTTGTGATATTATTAAGATACCACTTTTCCCTTGATTGATCTATAGATTAAATGCAATCCCAATCAATCCAGCAGGCTTTTTGGTGGAAATTAACAAGCTTTTTCTAAATTTATATGAAGAAGCAAAAGATCTGTAGAACAATTTTGGACAATTCATGGTATCTGATTTCAGGACTGCAAAGAAAGCTATAGTAATCGGGACAATGTGGCATCTGTATAACGCAGATATTTAATCAATGGAATAGAGCAAACAGTCCAGAAGGAAAGCTACACATAGATGGTGAATTAATTTTTTATAAAGTTATCAACATAATTAAATATAGAAAGAATAGCTTTTTTAAAAAATTAAGTTCTGTTGTAAAAATGAAACAAGTGAACCTTAACCTATACCTCACCAATTACAAAAGTCAGTTCAAAATGGATCATAGGCCTAATTGTAAAAACTGAAACAAACTTCATGGCAAATATTTCTTAAACAGACTACATGAAGCATAAACATGAAAAAAATTGAGAAATTAGAATTCATCAAATTTATAACTATTGCCTTTAAGGCAGTCCACAGACTATGAGAAAATATTTGCTAAAACATATCTGATAAAGGATTTCTATCCAAGATATATAAAGAACTCTTATAACAATAATAAGAAACTCAATAAAATAAAATAGGCAAAAAGTTTGAGCAGATATGTCACCACAGAAGGGATATTGATGGTTAAGTATATAAAAATATGCTTAACGTCTTTAGTCGTTAGGGAAATGAAAATTGAAACCACAGTGAAATGCCAGTAGTGGCACACTCCAGTGGAAAAAAAAAAAAGGCCCATATACTGGTGTGAAAGTGGAATCATTAAAACTCTTATACATATTTTATGGGTATGCATAAAAATGGTACAGATATTTTGGAAAACATTTGCCAATTTTGCGTAAATTTAAACGTACATTTAATATATGACTCAGCAGTCCCTCTCTTAGATGATTACCCCAAAGAAACAAAACATATGCCCACAAAACATATGCCCACAAAACATATATACAAATACACAAATGTTTATAGCAGCTTTGTTTTTAATACCCCAAAACTGGAAACACGCAGATGCCCATTAACTACTAGTCAGCAATAAAAAGGAAAATACTACTGAAATGTGCAACAAGAATGAATCTCAATAGCATTATGCTGGGTAAAAGAACTCAAGCAAAAAAATACTACATACTGTATAATAAAAATTGAGCATTTTTTCATGTGTTTATTAGCCATTTTTATATCTTCGATGAAGAAATTTTTATTGACATCCTTTTTCCATTCATAAATTCGGTTATATGTTTTTTTTATGGAGATATAGGAATTCTTTATATATTCAAGTTCCTTATCAGATACATAATTTACAAGTATTTTCTCCGATTCTATGGATTGTCATTTCACTTTCTTGATGGAGTTCTTTGAAGTACAAAAGTTACTAATTTGACAAAGTCTAATTTATCTATATTTTTTTTCTTTTGCTGCTTGTGCTTTTTTGTGCCATATCTAAGAAACCATTATCAGCCCAGGTCACAGAAACATACTCCTATGTTTTTTTCCTAAGAATTTTATAGTTTTAGCTCTTATATGTAAGTCTTTGATCCATTTGATTAAACTTTTGTATATGTTCTGAGGTAGGGGCCAGATTTCATTTCTTTTGCATGTGGAAATCCACTTTTACCAGCACCTTTTGTTGAAAAGACTATTCTTTCTCCATTGAATGATCTTGGCACCCTTATTGAAAATCAGTTGGCTGTAAATGTATAGGATTGTTTCAGGATTCTCAAATCTTCTCTATTCATCTATATGTCCATCCTTAGGCCAGTTTCATACTATTTTCACTGCAGTAGCTTTGTAGTAAGTTTTGAAACTAGAAAGAAGTGTAATTCTTCCATATTTGTTCATCTTTTCAAGGTTGTTTGGTGAATCTGGGTTCCTTGAATTTCCATAGGAATTTTAGGATCAGCTTGTCAATTTCTGTAAAGAAATTTCTGTAAAGAAACCAGCTGAGGTTTTGATAGAGATTTCCCTGAAAATACAGATCACCTGGGAGTATTGCTGTCTTAAATATACCCAATCTATGAACATAGGATATCTTTTCATATTTAGGTCTTTAAATTCTTCCAACAATGTTTTATAGTATTTATGATGTAAATTTTGTAACATGTTTATTAAATTTAAATGTATTTTATGCCTTTTGATGCTACTGTAAATGGATTTCTTAATTTTATTTTTATATATTTGATTGCAAGTGTATAGAAACACATTTGGTTATGCATATTGATCTTGTATCCTGCAACTTTGCTGAACTCATTTATTACTTTTAATGGTTTCTTAATGAATTTCTGAGTATTTTGTATATACAGGACCATGTCATCTGCAAAGAGAGATAGTTATTTCTTTATTTTCAATCTAGATGACTTTTATTTTATGTTTTTGCATAATTTCCCTGGCTAGAATCTCCAGGACATTGATGAATAGTAGTGATGCGGTGATAACAATGGGGTTCCAGATCTTAGGGGAAAAGCACACAGTCTTTTACTATTTGATGTTTTTGATGTTGCCTATGGGGTATTTTGTTTTGTTTTGTTTTGTTTGCTAGCAATGCCCTTTGTCATGTTATTGCTCTCAGGAAGTTACTAGGCTCCTTGTAATTGTTTACCATAAAAATCTCTCCTGGTTTGAAAGTGAGCTCACCCTTGAACTTGCCCACAAGTGCAAATAATGTCAATTCCTCTGAATCTAGTTTCACTTTAGAACTCTATTCTTACGCCCTGCCTCTCCCTCCGGCTAAAATCTCTGAGTCATAGTTTCAGAACTAGGGGCAGGGACAGTTGTCCATTTCCCTTGGAGTGACGCATTGCTTTGCAAGGCATTGGGATGGGTTGGAACCCCTGCTCTTCTCGGCTTGCCTTTTCACAGCATGGTACTTCTGTTCTAGGAGCAAGCTGGGGCAAGAACAATTAGGGTCTCAGTATTTCTGCCATGCCATGCCTGGAGTAGAACTTGTAACCTTTGAGTGGGAAGAAGGGAGCTCTTCAACTCTCAGCCTCACTCACCTGAAATCCAGCCTCTGCAACATGTAGGTGGGTGGTGCCCTGTGACTCTCAGGAGGATACTATAGTCCTTGACTGGGAGCTGACCTGAGGGGCAAGGAAGTCATGTGGTTTTCACTGCTCCCATCTTCAGTGGAGTTTCTATCATGCTGAACTTGAAGGAGGAAGAAGAAGGAAGTAGATTAAGGATAAAATGCCATAGACTTTCTGCTCTTTTAAAGTTTTAGTAGATTTTCTTGGATAAGTGCTTCTTTATTTGCTGTATCCTCAGGACAATTTCAAGTGACTTTAACATCTGTGTTTTCTTTTAATAATTTTCACCAGTTATGCTTGTTTCCCTGGGAAGCAGGTCCATGAATCTCCTCATGGCCCATTACAGAAGTCAAACCTCCATATAGCTTTTTAAAAAAAATGTAATGATACATCCATGAGATTTTTCCATATCAGAGCATAAACAAATAAACCTCAAGCACTTAAATATCCACATGCTATACCTTTAATAGAAATATAATTTTGTAACCATTTCTCTACTGATAAAACTTTATGTTTATCTCAATTTAAATATTATAATGTTGTGAACATGTTTATACATACAATTTGAATACATATACAAGTAAATAGATAAAATTGTATATACATTTTAATTTAGTCAGCTATAGCCAATGGTACTTCAGGTACACTGTCAAAATACATAGTGATGAACATGCTCTCATCCACACTGGATTATCAGTGCTAATTTGCTGATAGTGAGAAATGTCTTCACATTTTAATTTTCATTTGGTTCTTTATAAGTAATGTTGAGTATTTTCATATGCTTATGAACTTTTTACCCATATATCTTTGTGAATACTTATTCCTCCCATTTGATCAGGTTTTTTGGGGACAGGATCTTTTATTATTGGGAGCGCAGCCCTCCTGTGCACCCACTCTGATCTGCCCCTGAAGGCACACACATCTCAGTAGACCAATACACAAATATCCCTTCTGTGCCCCCGGGCAATGCGATTGAGACCTGGGTGTACCGGATATCTGGCCTGTAGGCCTGTCCCCCAGGCCTTAGGGATCAATCCCTAACCATGCTGGGGAGAAGAATGCTAGTCCTAAGTCACCCATGGGGTACCCAAGCTGGATCAATGTCTCTCCACCTCAGTTTCCCTGCCCCGCCCCCCGGGGCTTTCCTGGAGTCACAGGACAAGCAGCACCAGGAAGGGCCGGCGGGTAGAGAGCTTACAGTCCAAGCACTCCTCAGTCCACTGCAGGGCCCCAAAAAGAAAAGTCCAGTTCCCGGTGAACGCCTCCAGGTGGTGGCTAAATTGTCTCTCTCAGCAGCCTCGGAGAGGGCAAGGGACGGGGAGAATGAAACAATATGGCGCCTGCCAATGGGCTGGGGTCTGTGGGGTGGTGGGTGTCCTGAGGGAGCTAGGAGCCTGGTGCCCTGTCTGCAAGAGGCTCTCTGTTGGCAGCAGTCTCTGGGGTGGTGTTGGCATGTCTCTCCAGCAGCTCAGGAGCCCACCAGCAGTCCAAGATGCATGGGAGGGGAATTTTAACCGTTTCACCTCCCTTTTTGCTGGTGTCTAAGCCTCTGAGGGCTTAGTTCCTGCTGATGCTTTTCTTCCCTCAGTTCTGCTCTGCAACCTCTTCCCGTGGAGTCTCCTGTAGGTTTAGGCACCCTTCCCTTTGACCCTCATCAGATCTATGTTTGTCTGCCTGTTTGTTTTCTTCTCTTTCATCTAAAATTCCTCCTTCATGCAGAGACGTTCTGGCTGGAGATTTTTCTCATCTGCCATCTTGCCTCCTCCCCCATTATTACATATCAAAAATTAGCACTCTGTTTTACAGTTTACAAAGTCTGTTTCAATTTGCTGTTTGTCAGTTTTCTTTTTATTTCTTTATTATTTCCTTTAATCATTTTATTATTTTATTTCCTTTTTATTGTTTTAAAGGATGATTAAATTTTATTTACAATTATTTTAGGATTTTACATCAATAAAATTAGATTGATTTTAACTTTTTTAAAATCATTATCATGTGTTTTGTACACAGAGTTTGGAAATTCTCCACTTTATATATATCAGGAGGTTGTTAAAACATCGTTAGAAGAATCTCTTCCTTCACACTGTGAAAGAGTTAACCAACATGGGATTCATGCTATTGTTGTAGATGTAGCTTCTTGATATCATTTTAAATTCTCCCATGGTAATTATTCCAGTTAGCTTTTCCTATCTCTTCCGGGGCCCATTTTAGTAACTTTCATTTTCCTAAAAAAACCATTTATTTAGATTTTTAAGTTAATTTTTATAAATTTGAGCAAATAATTCTTTTGATTATTTTAATTTCCTTTTATTTATGTTATTTCCCCATTGATACTTTACATTTGTTCTTTTGTGCTTTATTCTATTTATACTTACATTTCCTCAAATTGTTTCTGCATTTTACCTTTTTCTTTCCTTGATTAACTTTTTTGTTCTTTTCTTTTTGAGACAGGATCTCACCCTATTGTTTCCCAGGCTGGAGTTCAGTGGTCTCATCATGGCTCACTGCAGCCTTGAACTCCTGGGATCAAGTGATCCTCCTGCTTCAGCATCCCGAGTAGCTGGGACTACAGGTGCATGCCACCATGCTGGGCTAATTTTTGTACTTTTTGTAGAGATAAAGTCTTGCCATGCTGCTCAGGCTCTTTTTGAACTCCTGGCCTCAAGCAATCCTCCTGCCTCAGCCTCCCAAAGTGCTAGGATTACAGGCATGAGCCACTGTGTCTGGCCTAACTTCTTAAATGTATTTAATAGTTCTACTTTTTTCTGTCTTCCATTGCATTAATTTGTTTCTATCTTTGTAAAATGCTTTTATTTCCTCTTTTAAGTTGTATTTGATTGTTCGGTTCCTAACTTCTTTATTTGGATTAGTTTACTTTGATCCTTTCTTGTACGTCTATACTTATAACTTTTCCTCTGAGCACTACTTTAACCATATCTCATGGTTCTGACATGCTTTCATTGATTCTAATTTATAGATATTCTGAAATTTAAAGTTTTAGATTGTCTTCTTTAACAAAATTGTGAATGTCAAGATTGTTTGGTTTCTTTCTATTTTGTGTTTAGTGTTTTTAATTTTTAAAAATTTATTTCTAGTTTTATTGAACTATGATAAAAGGACTAACAATATTGAAACTTTTTGGAATTCAGTGACGTTTGTTTTATGATCTACTAAATGGTATTTTATTGTGTGTTTTGTATTATGAGCTCTAGAAAGGAAGATCTTTCTTTCTTTCTTTCTTTTTATTTCGGAATATTACAGGGGTACAAATATTTTGGTTACATAAAGTGCTTTTGTACCATTTAAGTCAAAGTTATAAGTGTGCCCATCCCCCAGGTAGTGTGCATTGTACTCATTAGTTGTGAATTTACCCATCACCTCTTCCCCACTCTCTCCTGCTTAATTCCGATCGAATGTTATTTCCATATATGGGCATAAGTGTTGATCAGTCAGTTTCAATTTAATGGTGAGTACATGTGGTGTTTGTTTTTCCATCCTTGTGATACTTCACTTAGAAGAATGATCCAGGTTAATATAAGAGGTATTAGTTCACCATTTTCATGGCTGAGTAGTATTCCATGGTATACATATACCACATTTTATTAATCCACTCATGTATTGATGGGCACTCGAGTTGTTTCTGCATCTTTGCAATTGTGAATTGTGCTACTATAAACATTCAAGTGCAGGTGTCTTTTTTATAGAATGTCTTTTTTTCATTTGGGTAAACACCCAGTAGTGGGATTGCTGGATCAATTAATTGGTAGTTCTACTTTTAGTTCCTTGAGATATCTCCATACTGCTTTCCATAGAGGTTGTGCTAGTTTGCAGTTTCACCATCAGTATGAGTGTTCTTATCTCTCCGCATTCATGTCAACATTTGTTGTTTTGGGACTTTTTGATAAAAGTCATTCTCACCGGAGTTAAGTGATAACTAATTGTGGTTTTAATTTGCATTTCCCTGATGATTGGAGACGTTGAGCATTTTTCCATATGTTTGTTGGCCATTAGTTTATCTTCTTTTGAAAATTTCTATTCATGTCTTTGCCATAAGAACTCTAGAAGAAAATGTTGGAAAAACTCTTATAGACATTGGCCTAGGCAAGGAATTTATGAAGAAGACCCCAAAGGCAATCACGGCAACAATAAAAATCAATAAATGGTACCTGATCAAATTAAAGAGCTTCTGCACTGCCAAGGAAACAATCCTTAGAGTAAAGAGACAACCTACAGAATGGGAGAAAATATTTACACGCTATACATTGGATAAGGGGCTGATAACGAGACTCTATAAAGAACTCCAGCAAATCACAAGAAGAAATCAAACAACCCCATTAGAAGTTTTAGACCCTGCTTTTTAAGGACTGATTTTTATGCACGTCTTTACACCAAAACTTTTATTTCATAATGAAGATGGGAAAGTTAGTGCAATTAACATTCTCCCAATGTCCTTATCACACTTATAACCTCCCAATTGTTTTTAGGTATGTTGAGTTTCCTAACAATTTAAGATTTATAACGTTGTATTTTTGTTTGTAATTATTGTTAGTATTTAGCCTTGGTTATTTCCTATTGGGGATTTATTATTTCTGAACTCTTTATTTTGATTTACTTCTAAATTATCTAGATTCTTTACATAAGAATGTTTTTCATGAAAAATTCATAAATATTATATTCCCTGAATTTTGATATGTTTCTTGCCTTTGTATTTGAAGAATAATTTGGTTCAATTTAAGACTTTTTTTGCAAA
>NW_012139080.1:1516821-1528048 GCF_000956105.1 Propithecus coquereli | reverse complement strand
AAGCATTTATTAATTTCTCTGATTTTTCAAGTGCATGATTATGTAACTTTTTCAATACTCTTATAAGCATGGGAAACAATTCTCTTAACGAAAAACAGCAATTACTGAATGATACAATTTTGTAAAATATTAAGTAATAAAGGAATATCAAAGATACTTTTCTAATACGTATTTAATTCTAGTAATATAAAGTTTGTTTGGGGGTAAAATTGTGAACTAATTTTACCAGATAAGGTAAGCAAAAGGTGCTTTGCAACTCTAACGCTATGCATAAATGCCACCATAGAAGTTCCTGCTTCCTAACTTCCTTTAATTCTTCCTCTCTGTAGCATTTTCCCTTTTCCCCCTTATTCTTTTCAAATCTTAAACAAACAGTATTAGTCTAGTTTGCCTTTCTAGAAAGTAAGATTGAGATTTCCATGAGCTGAGACTAATAGAAATTCTTGGCTGGGCATTAGGCCAAGGTGTTTCAAATCCAGGATTTCTTGAGACCCTACAAACGGTTTCCTTAAAAACATTTTCTTCTTAAAAATCCTGTGTAAAATCTCTGGTGAACGAAGCAAAAGAGAATTGGTAATCTTACAATTTGGTCATCCAAAATGTGCAGCATCGCCTGAAAAACTAAAATCAAAGTTTCCCTTTTCTCCCCATGTTGCAACGGAGCAGCCAGGATAAAAAAGGCAGGGTTAATAGGAAGTCAGGAACCCTAAGGAGAACAGCAGGTAGGGCAGGCTCATAAAAGGAAGGCTGCCCTGCCATATGTGGTCATCTGGCAACCCCATGAATCAGTCACACAAAGACAAGCACCTTTGATCTACTTGAAAGGCTGGAGATGTGAAATATAAACTTGAGTGACCTTTTCACTTTTCAGCTCGAGCAGTTCCCCCTTGTTCCTTGAATACTTTTTTTTCTCTAAAATTCCATACCACTTCAGACGAATCCATGTGATTTTGTGATTTACCTATCTCTGTTCTTGTCCATTCGGCAGCATCAGAGTGTGTTTTTATTTTTGTGAAGATGGTTCTACAAATTCTGATTTCAAAAAGAGCACCTGAAAGCTATACAGAATGCCTTTTAACTGGAGGAAAAGAGGAGGGCAGCATAAAGACATTGAAAACTGTGACTTACCACATGAAAATGGACATTTTCTGTACCCCTGATGTCAGATAGCTGAATGCATGAAAGCATTCATCTTGCAAATTAAATATTAGTTGCATCGTCTTCCAAAAATTTGATATCCTGTATATATATATCCTTGACCTTAATCTTTATTTCTAAAGTAAAAGTTGGAAAATGCACAATATAGTTGAAGAACCTGGCAACTCATTAAAGTTGTTGGAGATGTTGAGGTGTGCAGTATTCAGACTTAGAGTTCAAGTTTTAATCATACCGTGTTAATATAAGAAGTCTTTTTTTGCATGGTTGGTATAATTGTTTCAAGAGCCATAGCTTGATCAGTGATTTATATATCTCTGTGTATTAGACAGTTATGTTATAAAAAATCTATTATAGTTTATGCCATATTATAGAATATTAGCTATATTAACCATGGGAGTTCACATCTAACTGAAATATTAACAGCTCCTCTGCCTTACTCTTTAGCAGGAGGATAAAAACAAAACAGCTCACAATAAGACAATAGACACATTATAAAAATCAAATTATCATTTTAAACAAATTATAATAGGTACTTGATACCACAGAGTGTAGTTGGGCAACTTCAGTACTTATCCTCTTTCAACATCTTAGTTTTTATTAAAATAAATGCAGAGGTTAACTTAATTTTTTTTTTTTTTAAGAATGACAACATCTGGAAAGGAACAGAGTCAGTTTTAAAAATTAATATGACTCATATTTTTCATACACATTAGAACTATCATATCGAAAATGTTCCCAAATTATTGCCTTTCGGCATTTTTTTTCTTCACAACAGAAAGCATAGTCTTTATTCAATGTTTAGCCGAATGATAATATTAACTTCCTGACGATTTGATGTATATCTTAGGCATATATGAATGTCTAGTAACAGCCATGTATATGTGAAATAATTCAAATTATGCCTTTATTCTTTTCATATTATCAAAATATCTCTTGTTAATATCCTTAATGGATTGCATGCTGCTAAATCCAATGGCCTCTCCGGTCCGACCAACAGCACTTGACAAAGGCGATCGTTCTCTTTCTTAAATGCTCACTTCCCCCGGCTTCTGAGGCATCGTCGTCTTATTGGCTTCCTCTGTCTCCCTAACTAGTCCTTCTTAATCTCTTTTGCTCTTCTTCCCTTATTTCCCTGACCAATGAATTTAGGTAAAATCAAGGGCAACCCTTAGACTTTTTTCCTCCTCTTTGTTCACACATTTCCTTGGAAATGTTATCCAATCTCATCATTTTAAATAATATTTACAGTCTCAGATTTTTCCAAATACATATCCCCAGCTCAGACCTCTCTCAAAAGTTGCACATGTACTTGTTTACCCCAGATTTCCTTTTGGAGTTAAAATAGGCATTTAAAACTTTACATCCTATTTCTACCCTCAAACTTGCTCTTCCTGCTATACTCCCAATTTTAGTAAATAGGCCCTATTCTTCTAAATCCTTAAGCCAGAAACCTTGGCATAATTCTTATTCTTCTCTCTCTCTGTCTCTCTCACTCTCTGTCTCACACATGCACATATACCCCTTATATCCAAGCCATCAGCAAATTCTGATGTTTCCACCTTAAATACATCGAGTGTCCAGCCATTTCTCACCCTCTCTGCTCCAGCACCTTGGCCCAAAACACAGCCGTCTTTCACCTGGGGCAATGCAATAGCCTCCTCATTGTTCTGCCCGCTCCTACCCCTGCCCTGCTCAGCTTCAGATCCTCAACACAGCAGCCAGAGCGATCCCCTTGAAATCTCCCTCTGAGCTCACCTTTCCTAAGTCTCTCCAATAGCTTCGTAGCAAAAACCAAGGCCTCCGGGCCCTCATGCAGACATAAACTTCACCACTCTCTAACCTAATTTTCCATTGCTTGCTCCTTTAGTGATCCTTTTCTTGTCACCTAAGGTTCCTTAAAAGCTCCCTCCGGGCACCTTTGCATTTTCTGTTTGCTTTGCCTGGATAGCCATGATGCTCTTCCCACAATGTGCTCCTGACCTGCTCTCTCTTTCTTTAGATTTCAGCTTACATACAGCTGGAGCAGTGAGGTCCTCCCTGATTTCTCTTTTTCAATAGTGACTCTCCCACTCCAACACTTTTTTTTCTTTTTCTTTTTTAAGACTAGACAAATGCAGTAGTGAGATAAGGAGAAAGTAGTAGAATAAGGAATTCAATCTTGATCTGCTTTTACCATGCTGTATTATCCTCCTTGGCATTTATTTGAATTATATGTACGTATGTATGTGTGTATATATGTGTGTACATACACACACATGCACCTACATACATATACACAAACATGTATACCTATATACATACCAATATACATGCACAAATATATATTATATATTTATACATAAACAAGGAAATACATGGTGATTTATTTACTATATCTCCAATTGGACTACTCTATGTTAGCAGGATGTTTTTCTGAGTGGCCTACTGATGCAACTCCATCTCCCAGAACAGTGCTGAGCACATAATAGGTGCTCAATAGAATGTGTTGAATGAATTGAAAAAAAAAATGAGCATTCTTAGACTATACTTTACAATTGGCAAATCATTTTAAAGCAGCAGAAGAAATATAATTAAAAGAGTAGGTGTGGGTTCTAAGGTTCTAAGACAGTGATTCTGTCCTTGGCATAAATGAGCCAGGTCACACATGTGCCCGACCGTGGTGAAAACCTCACTATAGCTCCTGGATGCTCTTTGCTCTGGTGGTATCAGTTGCCCCTTTTCGTGAGCTGGACTCCTGACATATGAGCTTGGGATGAGGATGGCTTCTTCATTCTTAGGTAACAGACCACGTTTGTGCTGGAAACTTAACGCACTCCTCAAGAGGATCTGGATCCTTGTCCACATTAGAGGCCAGTCCATGAGAGGAACAACCTTTCTGCTAACTATCTTCATCCACTTTCTCTTTGTTGTCCTTTTCTTCCTCATTTACTACTCCTCTCAAGCCAGCAGTATATTAAACAGATTTTTTTTCTCAACTCCTTTATGTTGAGATTAAATCTAAAAAAAAAAAAAAGAAAAACCAGTTTCCAATTTATTTATCTGCATTTTTTACATCACTCCTTTCCCATATCAGTTTATACTAGACCATTCTTGAATTTCTTCCAAGCTGAAACATTCATTTAGAATTCATACTTTTAGAACTTTTGCTTAGTTAACACAACATATAAAAAATAAACTACACGATAGACTCAATTCTAACTGTACCAGACTTAACGTCTCCATTTACAACTGAGCAAATAATTTAGAAAGCACCTTCCTCCAAAATCTTGGTATTAATTTTAAAGTCAGTTAAAGATGAAATGCCTCTTTTAAAATGCCTCAGTTTTTGAAAATGACTAATTAAAAAATTCTAGAAAACAGAATAAAATCAACACAAGCCAGAGGTTACATATTCTTCTTTTTTACTAAACCAGAAAAGACATTTCCTGTGTTTCTTATTACTGAACATTTATCTACATGTTATTGTAGGAAGTTGGAGAATCATCAGAAATGAGGTATATGGAATCTTTGGGCTGATATCAGCACATGATTGCCAACTAGTTAGTCCATTTCCAAGACCTTGCTTCTCAGTTTGTTGAAAAGGTGTCGTGGCCCTGACAGGGCATAGCAGAATTTAGCAGGCCAGGGAGAGAGTCATGTAGAATTCAAAAAAGAGCACTCAACATGTTAATAGAATTCTGTGATCTATAATACACTGAGATGCTGTTACATAACATGTGCTGTATTTTGTTTTACTCTATTTCTGACTAAAATAAAGCAAAGCATGTGTGGTTTAACATGCCAGTTTGCTCTATGTGATATATCACCTAGGGAAGACATTCTTAGGACAATTCAAATCAATGCTCACATTGATATCATGTGAACAAAGCAGAAAAATAAAAAGTTTTGTAGCCTTCAAATTCATATTAAAAGTTCTTTCCTTTAAAATCCCATTGATTTTATTTATTTTGTGGTATATGATATTTAACTTGTGAAATTTCAAAGAAAATTTAAGAGCATTTGGTATTTATATTTATTGAAAGAGGGTGTTCATTTGTTGGGAAACACTAACATAGATAATTACTCTGTGTGACACACTAGAGTGAAAATCATGCAAGAGGAAGGTTTGAGAGAAGTGTAGAAAAGCTGTGAGAGAGGGGAGATGACGAATAGAGATGCAAGCTGTCAAAGCAAAAAAAAAAAAAAAAAGATTTGTTTAGCACCTATTATGTGTAAGACGCCATTTTGATTTTAGCCAAGGGTTGCATTAACCAAATCCGTGCATACCAGTAGAGAGCTTAGGTGATGAAGAACAAAGAATGAAAATAGCTTTGAGCTACAGATTTGGGATTGTAAGCTGTGTTTGATCATCAGTTGAGTTCCTCCTTCCCACAGGCCAGCAGCTCTGCTTGTCTAAGGCAAATCTTGACTTCAGTTATAATAAATCATTACAGGCATCGGCTTTCAGGCCTGGACTGCTTGCAAATCATCGAAACTATGAATGTTAAATATGTAGTTTTAAAGGGTTACTCCATAAAGTTGGGCAAATGAGAAGTAAAGATTTTTTTGATTCCTGACTACATGACAGAGTGTCAATAACAGTGAATGTAGAGTGGAGAGGCTGGTGGGCTTTAGGTAACTAAATAAGGTAGTCAACTTAGATCTGTCCCAGAGTGGTATATTTATTACTATCGCTGTACTATGAATGGACATCGATACATCGTTGTCTCCCCAAGTCCATAGGTTACATTAGGGTTCACTGTTGGTGTTGTACATTCTACGGACTTTGGCAAATGTGCAATGATATGTATCCACTTGGCATTATATAGAATAGTTCTGCTGCCCTAAAAATCCTCTGCGCTCCACTTATTCATTCCTCCCTGTCCCTAAGCTCCTGTCAACCACTTTTATTTTTAACTGTTCCATAGTTTTTCCTTTTCCAGAAAGTCATATAATTAGAATCATACAGTATGTAGCCTCTTCAGACTGACTCCTTTCATTTAGTAATATACATTTAAGGTTCCTCCATGTCTTTTTGTCGCTTGATAGCTCATTTATTAATATTTTTAGCACTGAATAGTACCTCATTGTCTGGATGCACCAGTTTATCCCTTCATCTACTGAAGGGCGTTTTGGTCGCTTTCAAGTTTTAGCAGTTATGAATGAAGCTGCTATGAACATCTATGCCCAGGTTTTTGTGTGAACATAGTTTTCAGCTCATTTTGGTAAATACCAAGGAGTTAAATTGCTGGATCATATACTAAGAGTATGTTTAGGTTTCTAAGAAACTATCAACCTGTCTTCCTAAGTGGCTGTACCATTTTACATCACCACCAGGAATGAATGACCGTTCCTGGTGCTCCATTGATCATGATGTTTTATGTTTCATCTTACTAGCAGCCATTATTGACCACTTTCAGGCAGGAAATGGTATTAATCATGGGAATGATTAGGCTATATGTTTAGCAAAATAATTCACACTACTTAGAAGAAACATTTATATTAACAGTATTGTAGGTGATAAGAAAACAGGTGGTATTAACAACAGCAAAAAGCAAATTAAACATACTTGAGCTTTTCTTGATATAGTTACCAACGAAGATGCTGATGGTAACAGTATTAGAGGTTATTATATGAAACATGTACAATCATCTCTGGGTATCCACAGGGTTCCAGGACTCCCGTGGATACAAAAATCTGCAGATGTTCAAGTCCCTTATATAAAACGTATTTGCATGTAACCTATATACATTCTCTCATACACTTTAAGTCATCCCTAGATTGCTTATAATACCTAATGCAGTATAAGTGCTTTGTAAACAGTTGTTATACTGTATTGTTTTTTAATTTGTATTCTTTTTAATTTTATTTTTTTTTTAATTGTTTGCATATTTCTATCTGCAGTTGGTTGAATCTTTGGATGTGAAACCTGAAGATGCTGAGGACTGACTGCATGCTTGGGCCTTATCAAAACATATAGTTGCATTCACAGGAGAGAATAGTAGACACAGACTCTTTAATGTTTGGTCAAGTTTTCTGTTGATTCCACAATGTCCCTCCATGTGATTTTTGTAAGGGTAAAGATGCTAAGATATTTCAAAAATTTGCTTATCTACTGCATTATATCAAAGACTAGTTAACCACCCATTATTTTATTGTATTTTCTTTTCTTTGACTTAGCTTGTTTTGGTAGAGATATATTTAGGAATGAAGTGACTCACTGGTCCTTATTTTCATCCTCTGGTAGTTAAGAAAGGAAAAGCTTATTTTACAGATATTGCACTCTCAAAATATATACCAGGCAATGGCCTAAACTGTCTAGTCAACATGGGGTAGTTTTAGGGGTATAGAATATTATAACAAAATCCTTTTAAGTTCTTCAAATTTTGAACTGCCTTGAACTAAATTAAGGATGGGCCTATCCATTTTCTAGTGAACTATAGTGTATTAGGAGTATTAAATTTTACCTACATATAATCCAAGTACTCAATTTATTGAATAAAGTATTTTGGTTCTTTAATCCTATGGAAATAGTTGGTGTTTTATTGTGATTCCTTTCACATCTTCTGTATGTCTTTATATCTGTCCCTGTAGGGGAACTAACGAGCAGTAGAAAACTTCTATAACTTAGAGAAAATACAGTTAATGCATCAGTCAAGGTCTAACCTGGCTCTGAACTGATTTTTTAAAAAGGAATTTACTTCAGGTAAATGATGAAAGAGCTGAGGAGCCACATAGGTGAAGGTGAGAAAACTCAGAGATTAAACCCCTCGTTAGAGGGGTTAAGAAAAGAGGTAAGCTAACTAGTGCCTGCCTGGGGTTTGAGGACTCCAGAAATAATATGAGATCGTGGCAGGTTTTGCTTTGTGTGAGATAGAATAAGGAGGACACAAAGCTGCATCCAGAGGCAAAGGAGAGGAGGGAGAGAGAATGGCTTCTTCCCTGCTCGTGATCTCCAGCCCTCCCTTGGGGTCACCCCCTGGCTGAATCCAGCATTAGCAGGGCCCAGGCCACATAGCCTGCAGGAACCAACATCCCTATGAAATAGCAAGGCAAGGGTGAATCAAGTCCAGAGCCCATCATGGTAACTACTTCTTGAAAATGCTACAGATTTCATCCTTATTCTTACACATCGGGGTTGTATAACATTAATCGGCCCGATTTCCTTTCTTCAACTCTGTATTTGCCATTTGAATAAGTAAAATAAATGATTCTGATGCAGACAAAACTGTCCTTATGGGAACATTTACTTCGCGGTTTATATTTTGACATTTTTTTTTAACTTAAAATTCATGAAGCTTATTTCTGCCTCCTTTCTATATTTAGTTAATTGTGGGATTTTGCAGGCTTTTTAGAATTTTAATAATATTAAAAAAAGGGGAGCTTTAAAATGATAAAAATGTTGTCTAAATATGTATTCCATAGTAATCGATTATCAAAGTAATACAAAGTGTTTTCAGTAATTTATTCTTTAAACGTAAAAATGTCACTAAATTGGAAGCATAATATATGTTTCTATGCTACTTATATGCCAACATCCTTTAAGCGGTAGCTTGACTCCAGCCTCTTGCTTTACATCACTTTTCCATAGATGTGAGCACAGACCTAAAGTTTCCTGCCTCCATCTGTTCAGTGAGTATTATCATTTGATACACAGAAGTAAGGTTTAAAAATTTTAACTAGTTGGTCTTTCCAGACTTTAAATGTTTGATCTTTAAATTTAACTTTTCTTCCAACAAACTGCTCTTTTGTGATCATAATACATTTTGGTACCATTGTGTATCAGTGTAACAAATGGTGCCCCTCAAATTTTCCCACGTCATTTCGTTGGTTAATATAAGGATACAGGAATCTTTCTTAGTCAATAAATGGATGTGATTATAGGGTCTTCCTTAATTATCTTGGAAACAAAAACAACTGAGATATTTTTAGCCCTAATCAATGTCTTAACTCAGCGATATCAGAAAAGGATAAGATTGCATTATACAAGCCAAAACTTAATGAAGTATATCAAAAGTTGTAAAAAGTTAAACAATATTAATAGAAAGGGGGCAGTCAACATCATCTCTAGAAAAAGGGGAAATCCTAAAACCAAATTTAGTGCATCCACAGTATTGTAAAATGTGAAGTTTATGATGAGCAATAGAACATTTCCATCCTGGTTGGTATGTGATATGTACACATTTAACTTACCAACAATCACCAGCAGGACATAACAATCTTTCCTTGCTTTAATCACCTGCAGTATTAGTCTGCTTGGGCTGCCAAAAAAAAAAATTGTCATAGACTGGGTGGCTTACACATCAGAAACCTATTTGTCAGAATGCTAGAGTCTGGGAAGTCCAAGGGCAAGGTACTGACCAGGTAGGTTTCATTCTGAGGCCTCTTCTCTTTGCCCATTGGTGACCACCATCTTACTGTGTCCTCACATGACCTGTCTGTGAGTTTGGTATGAAGAGAGAGAGAGAGAGCTCTTTGGTGACTCTTCTTATACGGGCACTAATGCCATCATGAGGGTCCCACTCTTAAGTCCTCATGTAACCTTAATTACCTCTCAAAGTCCCCTCTCAAAATACCATCAGATTGGAAGTTAGGGCTTTAGCACATGAATTTTGGAGGGATACAAACATTCAATTTATAAAACCTGCTTTGATTATTATTTAAGTCGAATCCCTGTCCTCAGTCCAGACAAGAAGGAGTCATAGATAATCTCAACTCAGGTTTGAACTAAGATTGTGAAGCACCAGGAGTTTAGATCAGTAAGGGACAATACAGGACAAGCCCACAGGCTCAGTATATAAGGCAGCATATTATGAAGAATCCAAAATAACAAACCATGCAGGTCATGTAGCTGAGTCATCAACCTAAGAGGAATGGGCAGAGACAGAATATCCAGGCAAGAGGAAGATTATAAGGGAAGAACTACCTGGAGTGAAAAATACCCAAAGGGAGGATGGTACAAGGAACCAGAACAAACTTCTCAAAAGCCTGAAGAACAAAACCATGGTCATTTTTATGGTAATATAGAGGATGCTGTTAGAGGAACGATTCCACTTAGCTATATATTTGGCTCACCACTTCGACTTTACTGCATGGAGAAAGCGTTTCAGTTAAAATTTTAATCTGCATGGCAACTCAATGTTAAATAGATTGACCTTGAATTTTTCGTATAGTATCTTGTTTACTTGGATAATGTAAGTTCTTCTCCAGGCATATGAACAACTCTAGGCATACTGTCAGAAGGAAGGTTTTGAACAATAAACCTAAGGGATAGAGTAATTAACAGAGAGATCACCCTACGGGAAGTTCTCCTTTTTATGACTACTCCTTTTCTAAGATGCAATCTTCTATCAGTCAAAGTGTTAATTTACAAAAGCATCCTTCAAATTCCAGTGACTTTGAGTGCAACAAAGTCTCATTTCTTTCTTTCAATTACAGTCTAAATTTGCTTAGTTCAGAGTGATGGCTCTGCTCTACTGTGTCATTCAGAGATCTAGGTTCATTTAATCTAATGAATTTATCTTCTAGGTCGTCAGGTTCTTTGCTGGATTTTCTACATGATAAAAGAAAGAGGAGGATTATGCAAAAAGTATATCATTGTTAGGTCTGGACATGAAATACATTATTTCCACTCATATTCCACTGGCTAGAACTCAGTCGTCTGATCCCATCAACTGCAAGGGTGGCTGGGAAATGAAATCTAAATGTGTGTCCAGGTGGCAAAGGTATCAAGGAATGGTAAACACATATCTTGTCCTTGCTATATCACTATATCTCATCCTCTCTCACTGCAGCCTCTTCTGCATCAATGAAAAAGTTGTGGAAAAGAAGATCTACAACAAAAGATATCCTAAAATGTGCTTATAAGTTTTAATGAATATCTTATAATTTCTAAAAAAATGGTTAACTAAAATCTGGACAGTGTAGTTTTTGTGTGTACAAAGTCAGTTTCACGTGGGTTGAGGCTTATCTGTGAACATTTACCATGTGTCCCAGGAACAACTAGCCAGTGTTTAATATGAACTGAGATAATTCTAGACAAAAAATTTATAATAAGTTCTTAAATATCCTTACCATTAGATGATTTGTT
>NW_012139080.1:1513166-1515761 GCF_000956105.1 Propithecus coquereli | reverse complement strand
GCAATTTAATCTCTAATATTTAAACAGCAAAATATACCTGTACACTCTTTTGATATGAAAGCCAATCAAATAGGCCACTAAAGCGTCTGTCTTTCTCCTCTCTCTCTCTCTCTCTCTCTCTCTCTCTCCTTCCCATCTACCCTCCCACATCCTTCTATTTTTTTCTGGTTCCTGGAACATTCCTTTTTTTTTTTTTCTTTACAAGCTAACAAGTTTGATGTGGCTCTATGTCTTATTCCCTTCCAGGCTTGCAGCTGTTTTGGCAACAGAAGAAAAAATCCCCATAACAAATCAAATAAAAGCCCTTTCTGTGAAGAGGAATTGAAAACAGCAGGCCTCAAAGAGGACTGCACATGAGATGCCTTGTTCTGGCTTTCAACACAACTCAAATCAGAAACACATTACCATAATCTGAAACAGCCCACTGCTAACACAAGACAGATGGTGGGTAATAACCCATGCATCATTAATAAATAAATTCCAGCATTAAAGGCTTTACAAAGTATGACAACATTATCTGGGCACAATTACTGCCCCTCTCCCACCCCCAACATCATTTCAGTGTGTTATGGGCTATGCTAGGTTTATTTTTATTTTTTTTTCCTCCAACTCCATGGATCTGAAGGAAGTTTAAATACGACACAAGTTTTAACCAGATGAAACCTATCTCAGTGTACAAGACAGGTCTGAAACTCCATAAGGGAAAAATAAAATAGCTGCCAAAGTTTAATAGCTCACATGTTCTGCCATTGGATCAGCCCACAGAAATTTATTGCACTGCCCTCCTTGGGCTGGCCTCACCCTTTCTGGTACGCCTCTGTGCCTGTATCGCACTACACACTCCAAGCAAGAATCTTGGCATCAAATTTGCCACAAAGCTGAAAGATATATGTGTAATTTCTCAGCTTTCTTTTTGCAAACGATACCATCTGTCTCTTTTCCCCCAGCTCCTCCCACCAAGGAGAGAAGAAAAAACAACCTTCGATTAGATTGAAAAAAATGAAAGAGAAGGAGGGGAAGAGAGAGAGAAAGAGAGAGAGAGAGAATTTTAACTCCATATATGTTGGAAACAGAAAAAAAGCCATTTATCCTTTATCAGATGCCCAAAGACACCAATTTTTTTGCTTTGTTTGTTCAATGGGATAATGTTGTTCCAGCAAGCTGTGAGAAGTACAGGAATGTAGGAATGTGGCTGAGGACCTTGCAGGCCTCTCTGGGTGATGTTCTCTGGGACTTCCCCGGAGAATGCAGCGTGTCTACAAAGCCTAGTTATGAATTTTCCATACATACCATCTTAAGCCAAAAATCAAACATGGTACTGGCCATACATTCTGGAGAAATATAGGTTTCATGTTAGATTCACCCTATATGAATTATATATTCCTCTTCAAAAATGGGCAATATAATAATTTTTGTCAAACATACCTCTTTGATGTTTTTAATGAAAGAGATAAACCACTTCGCACTAACTCACTTGACAGGTAAAGAGCTAGGGACAGAGAAAATAATGCATTCTAAATCGGCTAATCCCTGATTACTAGCAGGCCAAGGGAAAGTATCTCCACGGCATCATCCTTTGACTCAAGCGGTCAGTCACATGGATGTGATTTACAAGTCCTGGAGCACAGAGTTGCTTCTCCAGATCCAGGGCATGTGGAGGATGGGGGCAGGGAGGGGTGAAGACAAAAAGCCCCTCACTGGAACAGCTGTCCCTTAACTTTTGGCACACAGAGAACTTTTCTTCCACTTAGATCATGTGAAGACTGGTCTGGGAGACTTTCCTGATTAGCATCTAAATCCTTTGCCTCTATGTTCTACTCTTTCCCAAACTTAAATCAATATTGTTATGTGTACGTGTGTATCTACTTTCTCTTAATTGACTGTGTGTTTATCTTATTTCCTCCATTAAACTGTGAAATTCCTGAGGGTAAAAACCATGTCTAATTTATGCCCTAAATTTCCCTTAGCACCCGGTACAGAACACACATTCAGTCTCAATGAAATCACAACTCAGGGAGATGCCAGGGCCCCTGGCAATGCAGGCTCCGATGGAGTCTATGAGTTCCAGGTGAGTCTGTTCCAAGGCAGCTTTTCTTTGAGCTCTGTCCAGCTTTCTCTGGGAACAGCTGCTGAGGGATGGTCAGAAGGAGGTGAGTTAAGCTTTAATTGGTTCCTAAGGTATGCAATTTTCCTCATAATCTGAACGTGATGGAGGGACTTGCATATTGAATTGGTAGAGAACAGAGCAAAAAAAAAAAAAAATCATATTGATCAAGAGATTTTCTAAAAATGGCACATTCTGTCAAGGTAAGGATTATTTCCAAAAAATCTTGGTGTGTTTCCAACTCTGTAATTTTTGATATCACATTTGATAGTCTCCCTCTTCTATCTTGTAATTCCTGAGCAGGTCAATTGACTAAGCTGTTATTTTATCATCATCATGATTATCCTCCTCCAGGTCAAAGAAGTAATCATTAAGCTTCTATTTGCTCATTTTAAAGTACAAACTATGGTTTGAGTTGGTTAACCACATTTAACCTCTATTTTTCTGGAGTTTTAAAGCCAAAAATCAAACGCATGCATACAAATATTAAA
>NW_012139080.1:1510584-1512487 GCF_000956105.1 Propithecus coquereli | reverse complement strand
GTTTCTAGTGCCTCATTTTATTTACCATAAAATGGGGACAACTTCTATATCTCACGGGTTCTTGGAAGATTAGAATAAATAGTACCTTTAAGGATCTTAAAATGGCAAAAAAATGTATTGAACACGATCAATTTAACCGTTAGTCTCGCTGAAAGTGAATCCCTGGATTAGGTACCCTAGGTACAAAATAACTCATTTCCCTTGCCATCTGGAAGCTTACCATCTAGGACTCAGATCAATGCAGAAAAATGTTTTTTATATAATGTGATAAGCGATACCCCTGTGTTCACTCATGCAGAAATACTTATTGAGCACCTACTCTGTGCCAGGCACTCCCTGTACTAAGCGCTGAATATACCCTGATGAGAAAAAGAAGACAAGATCTCTGCCCTCATTGACTTTACAGCTTAGAAGGAGATTGGGGAAAAGAGAGATCAATAAAAATTCACAGAAATAAAAGCCATGTTATAATTATATATGAGTACCACAAAAAAGACATTTTAAGAAGTTAAGATTGTCAGTTGTTCCTAAGAATGCAGAACAGTCAAGTGAGATAAGGACTTATAAATATTCCTTGAATGGGTGACTCGTTCATAATTACAGATCTTTGTAAGATCTAATTGCAAGGAGTGTTTATTGTAAAAGCCAGGTCGAAATGGGCTGAAGAAGAAGGGGAGATAAAGAAGTGCATACACTGATTCTACTTGCTGTGTACTTTTGAGAGATAAGATAGAGATATGCCCAGGAAACCTAGAGGAAGAGGATTTAACTCAGTCTGTGAGTTCAGGATCAGTCTCCTGGAGTAGTTGACATATTGCCCCTAATCTTAAAGAATGAGTTATGCATGTAAAGAGAAATGAGAAAGGCAATATAATCAGAAGGAATAGCATTCCTGCCCATCTCTAGGGATAGACACTGCTAAAGTCAGAGATGGGTGAAGCAGCAATATGTGTGTAGGCTGGTCCATAAAATTCCAGATTTGATCATGTTGCAGAGATCTGGCCCGCACCATTGGCTTAAGGTATCTTAAATGTAATTCTAGTTTGCTTTGTCTAGTAGAAAACAATGTTCAGGCTGATCGTATCAGTCATCTTTTGCCATGATAATGCTGCCAAGACAATAACTACACAACTATGACGTAGAACAGAAAACATTTATTTTTGCTCTCAGGTCCGTGGACTATCTAGATCACTCTTTTGATTTGAACTTGGTTTGGCTAATCTTAGGAGGGCTTGTTCATGTTTTGCTAGTCAACTCCGGATCAACTGTGGGCTGGCTGGCTTAATATGGCTTCACCTGGGATGACTCAGCTTTTCTGTATGTGGTCCTTTGTACTGTGGCAGGCTGCCTTGTGCTTGTTTTCCTGAGGGTTGCAGAATTCTAAGAGAATGAGTGGAGACATGAAAGATCTGTTAAGGTTAAGCTGGAACTGGTACACTGTGACTTCTAATTCTTCCTATTGATCAAAGCATGTCACATGGCCACCTAGATTTAGGGTTGGGAAAGTAGAGTCCACCCTTTGATCAGACTCAATTTCCAGTAATATTTCAAAAGGTGTGGATACAGGAGGGGTGGAGAATTGGAACCATGTTTGTAATCAGTTTATCTCATGAGTAATTAATGCTTTTTGAACACAATGATCCTTTCAAAATCTCTCTTCAAAAGAAAATTGAAACTTAAAACACTTCATATTGAGATATTTTACTTGTCGGAATATATTTGTCAGAGTTTATTTGTCATCTTGCTGGCTGGATAGATAGAGTTTTCAAGATTAACAGCCCGGCCACCCCTCCTTGCCAGTCTTTAAATGTGGATATAAAGTGGCATATGTTGAAGAGTGAATATTCTTGCCCCTTTGTAGCTAGTTACTCATATGCGTGCCTCTTTTTCTAGTTCTGCCATC
>NW_012139080.1:1505585-1508974 GCF_000956105.1 Propithecus coquereli | reverse complement strand
ATTTCAATTCCCACTGCTATTTTGGAAACTAATCAGAGGAAAGAAGGCCAAAACTATTCTTTCAAGACTTGTAGAGAAAAAAAAAGAGACTTGGCTAAACTGAGTCCTGCAAGCAGATGTTTCTACTGGCAACCAGCTAGGCAAGGGGAAAACATGTTTATCGAAAAAAATATTCATAGGTGGAAGCCTTAAGATCCAGAGAACTCACTGAAATCTAGTAACACCAGGTGTAGGGATCCTGGAAAAGAATAACTACTTGTATTCTTCCTTAATCAAATTCATTTTATTAATTGGTATGTGTAATTAATACATATTCTATATATTTTTAGTCACTTCATGTGAAGATTTGCATTTGGAAGTTTTCTATATGTTAATATATACCAATATTCCTACATTCCAGCTCCAGCACTCTGAAATATTATCTTTTGTTCAGTTTATGCTGGAACTTAGAATTTAATGTGATTAAATAGACTTGATTCATCATCACTTACCTTAGAGCTGAATAAATTAATCTTAGGAGAAGGGTACAAAATGATATTTTTTAAGTTCATCAAGACAATAGAAGTTTGCTGAAGGAAGACCAGGAGGACCTGAGAAGTTAAATTGCTATAATGAAGCTCAGACAAGATCCCTTGTCACTGAAGTTGGACAATAGTGGACTGTTTGATGTCAAACACAATGCCAATGTGTTTTCGCACATATAAGGTAAACTTACCAACCAGTCTACAAATTTCAGGACCCAAACCCTTTTACCATTTATGTTAAACAAATAACTTTCTTGGCATTACAGATAATTACCTTTTTCTTCAGTACCCTATATAGATGTCATTTTAGTTATTTTCTTAGCTTGAAATCTGCCATTCAAAAGCACTTTTAAGCTGACAACCAAGTCTCTGATGTACTCTATGATAGTGTGTCTGAAATAAAACTTAAAATTGCAATTTTAAAGCAAATGTGTTATCAAGGGGCTCTGGAGTTCTTTTTGAAACTTTATTCAAGCCATCTGTTACTGCTATATTACGTGCTGATTTGAGATGAATCTCTGTTTCGTGGCCCAAATTGAGAACTGAGAAATGACAGGTAAAGAGCAACAATTAATTTAAACATTTCGAACTTTTTATTTTCTTTTTAGAAAGTCCCTGTAATAATACCCCTAGTGACCGTGGTTTTCTGGCTGAGTATTTCTCAAATTGGAAGTTGCCAGTCAGCTCCAACTTCATGGGTATTAGATCTGTGCAGTATCACAGTCTCACATTTATAAGAGCCCCACACTTGATTTAATGCTCTACTATGGCTATATTCAAATTCTTAATTCTTTAGCAAGGGACCCCACATTTTCATTTTGCACTGGGCCCTGCCAATTATACATTTGATCCTGTTGCCAATCTCCCACCTTCTTACCTAACCACTGAGAGATTAGTTACAGGACTATTCTAAGTCCAGGGGTGGGGGGAGACACAGAGAGAGAAACA
The DNA here is from genome assembly GCF_000956105.1 of Propithecus coquereli. Taxonomy (NCBI): domain Eukaryota; kingdom Metazoa; phylum Chordata; class Mammalia; order Primates; family Indriidae; genus Propithecus; species Propithecus coquereli. The sequence continues at coordinate 1,507,502 of NW_012139080.1, read as the reverse complement.
GAAAGGACAGAGGGAATGACAGAGAAAGAGAGAGAGAGGTGCAAACACATAGATGCACACAGATAAGGAAAGAGGAGAAAGGAGACGATACAAAGGAGAATCAGGACCAAGAGTCTATGTGGTTCCACAGTGCAACAGAACAATGCAGAGAGAAGATACCTTGACACCTGTTGGCATTTATGTCCCCAGCTGCATGACCTCTTTGGACACTCTGTGGGAATCTCCCTTGCCCTTTCAAAACAACTGCTTTTCTTTTGGAATAGTTTAAGTGGATTTCTGATATTTCCAACCAAATGAGCTGTTTTATTTAGCTTTTCACAAAATTTCTTCAAGAATTATTTATCTCTACTTGCCTCTCCCAAGTCCATTCCCAGTTTATTCTCTACGTGTATTCAGGGTGATCTTTTAAAAAATGAAAACCAGAATGGTCTCTACCCTGTTGGAAATCATACACTGGGATTCTTGTTCTACTGGAATAAAATTCAAGTTCCTTAGCATGACAAAAAAAGGCCTCTCCTGCCTTAAAATGTTTTGCCAAGGATGGCAGGGGGGAGAGACAATAGAAGTAGAAAGAAAGAAAGAGAGAGAAAGAAAGAGAGAGAGAGAGAAAGAGAGAGAGAGAGAGAGAGAGAGAATCACTTTTATAGACCAGAATTGTCCAATAGGAATGAGTCACGTATGTAATTATAAATTTTTCTACTAGCCACTAGAAAATCAAAATGAAAAAGTAAAAAGAAACAGGTGAGATTATTTTAATAACATATTGTTTATCCAAATATATCCAAAATTTCAACATATAATTAATGCAAAGCTTATTAATGAGAACTATTGCATTTTTTTCTTACTAAGGTTTTGAGAGCCACTGTATATTTTACATTTATAGCATATCCCATTTCAATTAAAAATTCAGTTCTTCACAATCATCACATTTTAAGTGCTCAATAACCACATGTTAGTGGTGGCTACCATATTGGACAGAACAGTCACAAAGTATTTGTGAAAGAAACTTTGTTCCGTGCTAATAGAAATATGGTGAAGAGTTATTGACTTTGAAAAGCATACTACAATTCTTTGCCTTCTATATCTCCTTTTCCCTGACTCATTTTTTTTTTTTTTTTAAGCAATGCTAGAAAAGGAAGATGTTTAGTATAATGATTTTAACAATTCAAGTGTGGTTTACTATCTTGTGGAGGCCAGCAACCACAGTAAATTGAAACATTCTGGGTATCCCTGGTGCTCAGCACAAGAATGGTTCATATTTGGCATAAAAGCTGGATTCCCACAGCGAGGAGAGATAGAAAACAAGAACACTGTTCTTGTACCAGTAAGTGGGACTGGAGCACCGATCCGTGAAATGGTGTCCTGGAAACTCCATCCCAGGCGTCCCCACTGTAATTGTTTTTAAAATGGTGGTGAAGCAAAGAGCATTTTGCAAATCTTTTCCTCACCCCCCACTGGAAAATGTGAAGGCAGCCGTTACCTGCTGCAAACAAAGAGATCATCAGTGACTGGCGGCAGCATCAACCTGTACCTGAGCTTCCCGAGAAATGGGTCCTTTGTTTCAGGCAATTGGCAGAATTGGAAAAAATGGTCTTCATTTCAATCTATCTGTCTAACCTATAAATCTTTGATTTATAAGTTTGTGATAAATTAATAGTTTCAAAATCTTACTAGCGTTGCCAGGTGTCCCATATCAAACCAAACAGCCTGGTAATCAAACTTTTGGTCTAGCATCTGATTTTACTTTTGCCAATGAACGTTCAAGGTTGTTTGGAGTTCTGAGAATCTCTGGTATTTAAAGATGCCCACTGCCTCTGTTGGAACATGTGGAAATGGTATTAGGAATTGTTGCCATGAAAGCAAGTAGATTACCCAGATTCCCTCCTTTCAAAGAAATACTATGAGACTTGAAAATAA
>NW_012139080.1:1505070-1505535 GCF_000956105.1 Propithecus coquereli | reverse complement strand
ATTCAATTTTTCTTTCCTAAAAAGAAATATAATAACACAGAAATAGGCTCTTTTTATAGTATTCCTGGTACATTGTGTGCATTCCTTCCTCAAAAGTAATCACTACCCTGAAGTTGCCTGCGTCCTTCCCACACACGTTTTGCCGCTTTTATATATATGTATCCATATCTATCCGTGTCAGCATTCATATGCATATCTAAATCATCTCTAAGTGTAGCTTTAGTTAAACAGATACCAGTCTGGAATGAAGTTTCTGTCTTGCTGAGCTGGAAGGGGGAAGGAAGGATGCAAATCTTGGTTTAAATACTACAGACTCTCAAAGTTCTTACCAAGTGTTTTTGAATTATTGTTTCTTTATTTTCTATATGCCCTTAGGGCCATTTTCAGAGACTTTAAATGGTTTCACTGAGGAACAAGTTCACAGAGCTCCTCATGCTGTCGTACTGGTAATGAGACGCCTAAAAG
>NW_012139080.1:1490038-1504140 GCF_000956105.1 Propithecus coquereli | reverse complement strand
ATAAAATGGTCAATCTAACAAGATGACATAACAACCCCAAATGTGCATGCACCAAATAACAAAGATACAAAAAAAATTAGGTCATTAAATATGAAATTTATGATATTGAACCAAAAGTGTAGTTTATTATATCTTAAACAGGAAGAAGTACAATTAATCAAAGTGTGCGCCTAAACTATTGACGCAGTTTTGCCACCTTAAGAGTAGTTTTTTTATACCAGCAGCAAAGAAGCCTGGAGAGCGAGTGGCGATGAAATTGCAAAAGGCATTTTCCACAGCTTGTTGAAAATTGAATATTTTTTCTTGCAGGAAGTGGTCCAAAGCCTGGAAAAAGTGGTAGTCAGTTGGTGCAAGGTCTGGTGAATACAGTGGATGACAGAGAGTTTTCAAGTCCAGCCTCTGTAGTTTGAGCAGCATTGTTTGTGTGACATGTAGTCAAGCACAGTTTGCAAGAGGATTGGCCTGTCTCTGTTGATCAATCTTGGCTGCTTAATTGCAAGCATCCTCATCATTTCATCCAGTTGGTTGAAAAAAAGACAAACACTGGGAGAAAAGATTTGTATACCACATGTCTCACAATGCCTTATGTCTAAAATATATAAAGGAGTCTCAAAACTCAACAGTAAAAAACTAAAATCAAATAATTGCTTTAGAAAATGAGCAAGTGTTTCACTGAAGAAAGTTTACCAAATGAGCACATAAACACGTGAAAAGATGTTCAACTTCATTAGTTATTAGATAAATGTAAATTAAAGCCACATTGAGATATAACTACATGCCTAATGGCTAAAAAAAATGTTAAGGGCCAAAACCAAATTCTGGGTGAGAATGAAGACAAATGAGGTCACTCATTTGTTGCTGGTAAAAATATAAATGGTACGGTTACTCTGGAAAACAATTTGAACTCTCTTAAAAATAACGAACATGTAGCTCATGTAGCTAACATAAGACCAGCAGTTGCCCTCCTGGGCACATTTATCCCAGAGAAATGAAGACTTATGTTCACAGAAAAACATGTATGTCAACGTTTATAAAAGCTTTCCTTGTAATAGCCCAAAACTGAAAACAACTTAGATGTTTTTATTTATTTATTAATTTTAATTATTATGGGTACATAATAGTTGTATATCTTTTTAGATACATGTGATGTTTTGATACAGGTATACGGTGTTCATTAATCAAGTCAGGGTAGTTGGGTATCCATCACCTCTGTCAAAAGAATAAGTAGATGACCTAGAGACTGAGAGAAAATATTTGCAAAAGGTATATGATAAATGACTATTATCCAATACATAGAAAGAACTCCTAAATTCAACAAAAATAAAAAGAATATCCCAATTAAAAAGTAAGCAAAAGACCTTAGCAGACACTTCACCAAAGAAGATGTACAGATGACAAATAAGTATATAAAAAGATACTCCCCATAATATGTCATCAGAAAAATGCAAATTAAAAAAACAGTGACCACTACATGCCTGTTAGAATGGCCAAAGTCTAGAACATTGACCACACCAGATGCCGGCAAAGATGTGGAGCAACAGGAATGCCTATTCATTGCTGGTGGGAATGCAAAATGGTACAACCACTTGCAATAAATTTTGGCAATATATTACAAAACTAATCATACTCTTACCACACAGCTAGCAATTACATTCCTCGATATTTACCCAAATATGTTAAAAAGATATTTCACCAGAAATCTTTATAAGGATGTTTATATCAGTTTTATTCATAATTTCCAAAAGTTGGAAGCAAGCAAGATGTCCTTCAGTAGGTGAATGGATAAACTGTGGTACGTCCAGACAATGAAATATTATTCAGTGCTAAGAAGAAATAAGCTATCAAGCCATGGACAGACAAGGAGGAACCTTAAATGCATATTGCTAAGTGAAAGAAACCAGTCTGACAAGGCTAAATAATGTATGATTCCAACTGTATGACATGTAGGAAAAGGCCAAACTGTGTAGACAGTAAAAAGATCAGTGGTTGCCAGGGGTTAGGAGCATTATGTTATGAACATTATCAAATGCTTTTTCAGCATCAATTGAAATGATCATATGGTTTTTGTCTTTTGTTCTGTTTATATGATGCATTACATTGGTTGATTTGCATATATTGAACCATCCTTGCATCACTGGAATGAATCCCACTTGATCATGGTCAATAATTTTTTTAATGTGTTGTTGAATTTGGTTGGATAGTATTTTGTTGAGAATTTTTGCATCCATGTTCACCAGAGATGTTGGCCTATAGTTTTCTTTGTTGGTTTTGTCTTTTTTTGGTTTTGGTATCAGGGTGATACAGGCCTCATAGAATGAGTTTAGGGATATTCCCTTATCCTCAATTTTTTGGAATAGTTTAAGTTGGACTGGTATTAGTTCTTCTTGGAATGATTGGTAGAATCAGCAGTGAAGCCATAGGGTCTTGGGCTTTTCTCTGATGGGAGACTTTTTATTACTGTTTCTATTTCATTACTTGTTTTTAGTTTATTCAGGTTTTGGATTCCTTCCTGGTTCGACCTTGGTAGTTTGTGCATGTCTAGGAATTTATCCATTTCTTCTAAACTTTTCAATTTGTTGACATGTAGTTGCTCATAATAGTCTCTAATGAGCCTTTGAATTTCTGCAATATCAGTTGTAAAGTCTCTTTTTCCGTGTCTTATTTTATTTATTTGGGTCATCTCTCTATTTTTCTTAGTCTGGCTAAAGATGTGTCAATTTCGTTTATCTTTTCACAAAACCAGCTCTTCATTTCATTGATCTTTTGTATTTTTCATTTGTTTCAATTTCATTTATTTCTACAGTGATTTTTATTATTTCTTCTACTAATTTTGAGGCTTGTTTTCTCTTTTTATAGTTCCTTAAGATGCATAATTAGGTTGTATACTTGAAGCTTTTCTACTTTTTTGATTGCTATAAACTTTTCTATTTATAATAATCTGCTATTCTGCTTTGACTAACAAAACCTATCTGATAGGTTTTGATATGTTGTATTTTCATTTTAATTTGCTTTGAGAAATTTTAAAATTTCCATCTTAATCTCTTCATCGACCCATTGGTCATTGGTCATTGGTCATTCAGGAGCATATTGTTTAATTTCCATGTGTTTGTATATTTTTAATGCTGTTCTTGTTATTGATTTCTAATTTTTTTCCATTGTGGTCAGAGTAAATACTTGGTATGATTCCAATTTTTTTAATGTTTTAAGACTTGTTTTGTGGCCTAACCTATGGTCTATACTTGAGAATGACCCATGAGCTGAGGAGAAGAATGTGTATTCTGCAGCTATTGGATGAACTGTTCTGTAAATATCTACTAGGTCCATTTGGTCTATAGTGCAGATTAAGTACAATGTTTCTTTGCAGATTTTCTGTCTGGATGATCTGTCCAATGCTGGAAGTGGAGTGTTGAAGTCTCCAGTAATTATTGTATTGGGGTCTATCTCTCTCTTTAGCTCTGAAAATATTTATTTTATATGTCTGGGTGCTCCAGTGTTGGGTGTATATATATTTAGAATTATTATATCTTCTTGCTGAATTGACCACCTTTATCATTATATGATGAACTTATAAGTGTCTTTCTATAGTTTTTGTCTTGAAATCTATTTTATCTGAGAAAAGCATAGCTACTCCTGCTCTTTTTGGGTTTTTAATTGCATGGAATATCTTTTTCCATTCCTTTACTTTCAGTCTATATGTGTCTTTATAGAGGAAATGTGTTTCTTGCAAACACCATATGGTTAGCTCTGTTTTTTTGTCCATACCGCCACTCTATGTCTTTTGACTTGAGACTTTGGTCCATTACATTAAGCATTATTATTGATACACAAGGACTTACTACTGCCATGTTGTTATTTGATTTATGGTTGTTTGTGGACCTTTCTTTGTTTCATCCTTCCTTCCTGTCTTCTTTTGTTAAAAGTGATTTTCTCTAATAGAAATTTTAACTTTTTGCTTTTTATTTTTCATGTATTTGATTTGAGGTTACCATGAGGCTTGCAAAAAACAATTTATAGCCAATTGTTTTAGGCAGATGAGAACTTTGCTTAAAAACAGACAAATAAGCAAAAAGAAATGTACAAAAATTCTACCCTTTACCTTCATTCCCCCTTTTTTAACTTATTGTTGTTTCCATCTTTATCTTTTTATACCATCTACCTATCTATCAAAAAGTTGTTGTGGCCGGGCACGGTGGCTCACGCCTGTAATCCTAGCTCTCTGGAAGGCCGAGACGGGCGGATTGTTTGAGCTCAGGGGTTTGAAACCAGCCTGAGCAAGAGCGAGACCCTGTCTCTACTAAAAAAAAATAGAAAGAAATTAATTGGACAACTAGAAATACATAGAAAAAATTAGCCGGGCATAGTGGCACATGCCTGTAGTCCCAGCTACTTGGGAGGCTGAGGCAGAAGGATTGCTTGAGCCCAGGAGTGTGAGATTGCTGTGAGCTAGGAGATGCCACAGCACTCTAGCCCGGGCAACAGAGTGAGACTCTGTCTCAAAAAAAAAAAGTTGTTGTAAGTTTTGATAGGTTTGTCTTTTAATCTTCCTACTCAATATATAAATGATTTATACACCATCATTATGACAGTAGAGTATTCTGTATTTGTGTACTTACTATTACCAGTTAGTTGTATACCTTCAGATGATTTTTTATTATTCATAAATGTCCTTTTCTTTCAGATTGAAGAACTTCTCATAGGATAGGTCTGGTGTTGATGAAATCCATCCACTTTTGTTTGTCTGGGAAAATCTTTATTTCTCCTTCATGTTTGAAGGATATTTTTGCAGGATATAATATTCCTAATTTAAGGAACAAGAGTTAAGTTTTTTTTTTTCCTTCAGCACTTTGAATATGTTGTGTCATTCTCTCCTGGCTTATAAGATTTCGACTGAGAAGTCTGCTGCCAGACATATTATTGGTGCTCCTTTACATGTTATTATTTTTTTTCTTCTTTCTTGCTTCGCTTAGGGTCTTTTCTTTATCCGTGACCTTTGGGAACTTGGTTATTAAATGCCTCGAGTTAGTCTTGTTTGAGTTAAATCTGCTTGGTGTTTTGTGATCTCTTTGTACCTGAATATTGATATCTTTCTCTACATTTGGAAAGTTCTCTTTTATGATTTCTTTTAGTAAACTTTCTACCCCAATCTTTTTCTCTACCTCTTCTTTAAGGCCAATGCCTCTTAGATTTGCCCCTTTACAGCTATTTTCTAGATCTCGTAGGTGTGCTTCATTTTTTTCTATTCTTTATTTTATTCTGTGTATTTTCAAATAATCTCTCTTCAGTATCACTAATTCTTCCTTCTCCTTGATCAATTCTGCTGTTGAGAGACTCTGATGCATTACTCAGTTTGTCCATTGAGTTCTTAAGCTCCAGAATTTCTGCTTGGTTTTTTTTTTATTATGGTCTCAATCACTTTGTTCAATTTCTCTGATAGGCTTCTTAGTTCCTTGTTTGTTGTCTTGATGTTCATTGAGCTTCTTCAGGACAGCTATTTTGAATTCTTTGTCTGAATGGTTACATCTCCTTTGCTCCAGGATTTGTCACTGGTACTTTATTTAGTTTGTTTGGTGAGATCATGTTTTCATGGGTGTTCTTGATGCTTGTGGATATTTGACAATGTCTGGGCACTGACTGGAGCATTAGGTATTTATTTTAATCTTTGCAGTCTGGGCTTGTTTGAAGCCATTCTTCTTAAGAAGGATTTCTAGGCATTCAAAGAGAATTGAGTGTTGTGATCTAAGTCTTTGGTCACTGCCACTGTATCAGCACTGAGGATACCCCAAGCCCAGTAATGCTGTTACTCTTGAAGACTCCTGGTGGAACCACCTTGGTGGGCTTAAGTAAGGTATGGGAACATTTCCTGGATTATCAGGCAAAGTCTCTCGCTCTCCTCCCTCACTCTCCATGCTGGGCTGCTGAAGTTGGGGAAAGAGTGATGTGAGTAGTGCCTCATGGCCACCAGTGCCAGGTGACACCTGAAGACAGCCCAGTCTCACTCAAAGCCTGTGGTGACTACTGCCTGGCTGCCTGTCGTGTTTATTAAAGCCCAAGGGCTCTTTAGTCAGCAGGTGGTGAATCCTGCCAGGACTGGGTCCTCCCTTCAGGAGAGCATGTTTTCTTATGGCCTAGAATAGGTCCAGAAATGCCTTCTAGGAACTAAGTCCTAGACTCAGGGACTTGAGGAGGCTGCTTGGTACCTTATTTTACTGTGGCTGAGATGGCACCCTAGTTACAAAACAAAGTCCTCTGAACTTTTCCCTTTCTGTTCCTTAAGTGGAAGAAGACTCCCTGTGCTGCACTGCCTGTAGTTGGTGGGGGGTGTCAGAGGCACTGACTTGGCTACCACTACTGGTGTCTCACTGGGTCACATCCACCCCTTGTCCACTGGCTCTAAGCCTCACAGCAGCAGGAATTGCCCAAGAACTGCAGCCTTTCTGGCCCAAATGCCTTATAAATTTAGTCCAGTTCCCAGGCTTTTGTTAGCTGGTGTTGTGGCTAGCTGGAACTTGGGTTTCAGGGCAGAGGATTTCCCTCTTGCTGGACTGGTCAAAGTCCTCCCTCTGTTGGCACTGGCAGAATTCTGCCCTGTGCGGTGTTCCCCTGTGCCAGGAAGGACTGAGATCCAATGCATAGTCCCACAATCAATTCACTCTCCCTCCACTGGGCACACAGATTCTCTCTCCACTCAGTGCCCTGGTGTGGCACTGCCAGGGGATGGGGAAGGGGAGGCATAGGCAATGCAAACCCATCTTTTCTGCCCTCTTCAGTGCCTCTTTCCTTGATGTAATGTTAAAACCAGGTAGTATGACAGCTCACCTGATTTTTTGGTTCTTCCTGCTTGTGAGGATAATTGTTGAATTTGGTGTTCAAGCAGAGGGATGATCACTGGAGTTTTCTATTCTGCCATCTGCTCTGCTCCCTCCTCAATCTCTCGGATGTCTTTCAATTGATAAATGGTTAAATAAACTGTGTTCATCCATACCATAATATAATAATCAGTAATAAAATGTAATAAACTTTTGATACACACAACTCGGATAGATTACAAGTGTATTATTCATATGTTAAGCGAAAGCAGACAATCCCCAGAAGTTACCTACTGAAAGAGTCTATTTGTATAACATTCTTAAGATGAAATAAGGAATAAACTAATCATTGCCAGGGATTAAGGATTATGGGGATAAGGGAGAAGTACGTGGGAATGTAAATGACTCTCCCAAACGATCCATGTGCTGATGGAAATGCTCTATATTTTGACTGTATCAATGCCAATATCTTAATTATGATTCTATACTACAGTTTTGCTGTATGTAGCTATTGGGGGAATCCAGATAGAGGATATGTGATCTCTCTCTGTATTTTCTCTTACAATTGTGTGTAAATCTTTATCTTGAAATTTAATTTTAAAAATCTAAAAAAATGCATTTATGATAATTTTACTTATATTTCATGACAAAGAGCAATAAATGCATATTATCAAACCACCATCCCAGTAGTGATCTCATGCTTTATTTCTCCAAACAAAGTTTGAGGCCATATGATTCAAAGTAGTTATTCACAAAACTCAGGTTATTTTTCCATCATCTCGCAAATGTGCACTGAGTGCTGCTCTGAATCAAGCACAGTGCTATGATAGAAATATAGCAGTGAACAAGAAGGACAGAGTCCCAACCCTGATAGAGCTTACGGAAGTAAATGAAAGAGTCAATAAGGAAAATAATTAAATTCTTATAAATACAGTGTAAAAGAATGTTTTAAAGAATAAGAATGAGAAAGAGTAGTCAGGAAAGGCCCTTTAAGGTGTTGTTCAAACTGAGACCCAAAGAATGTGAAGAAATAAACTCTTGAATGTTATTTGCTTTCAACATATTTTATGAATCTGTCTGCTTCTTTCTGTCTCCTCAACAATTACCTTAGTTTAAAATGCTATCATCACTCAAATGGGTCATCACAATGGCCTTTTTACTGGACTCCCCAGATCACTTCTGTTCTCATTCCTTCCTAGGCGCCATATGAAATGAAAATCAGATCATTTTGTTCTTTTGCTTAAAAGTCTTACGTGACTCCTAAGATAAAGGCCACATCCTTCAACAAGCCCTTTACATCTGAACCATCTCACCCTGCCTATCGCCATGGCCTGAGCTTGGGCCACCATCCATCTTGCTCTCTTCTTTCAGGCAAACCAACATGCAGGTGCTTGAAAGTCATTCTACCTGCTCTGCAACCTCAGGGCCACGTAGAGCTCTGGGCCCTGCCCTCCTGTGGCTGTCTTTGCCTTGCTAATTCTCATCTTAAAAGTCTTTTCTGACCACTCCAACAGCTCTCCATTGATCCTGGAATAGATACTCCATTTAACAAACCCAAGACACCCGACACCCTTTATCTTTTCTTAACAGTATGCATCAAAGATATTTTTGTGACTATTTAATAAATAAGTATCTGTCTTCTCCACCAGGTTGAGGACAGAGGGGATCTGTCTTTCTCAACATTGTATTCCCAAGCAGAGCATATTGCTTGGCATATGCGAATGCTTAATAAATATTTACTGGCTGAGTGAATAGATAAATGAACTACTAGTTTTTTTATTAAATGTACTAAGATCCTTCAAAATATTATGATTGAATTAAATAGGGATGTGATTGTTAATAATGTGTTGCCCCGGAAATATTCATAAAATGATTTTGCCCTTCATTATGGCCTTAAAATAACTCAGTATTTCTCTCTCTTTTGAATATGTAGTTTTTTTGTTTTCCTTTTTTATGATTTTTATATTGGCACATAAATGCAGAAAAAATATTTCCTCAAAACAAAAAGATTGACAATAGAATACAAGATTAGCTGTCACTACCAATTCAGAATTTGGGCCAGTATGGATATAAACAAAGTTTTCCTGTGTTTTACTGAAGAAAAAATGATATCTGAGTCTATGTAGTAAACTGTTTAACAGAACAGGCTTTCAATTTAACAGACTAGCTATGATATATTGGAAAACTTAATTATTTGATCACTTCATTTCTTTATATATAAAATGCAAATATTACATCAAAGAATAGTTGTAAGAATCTGTAAAATAACATCAATGATTATGACTGGAACATTATACTTTTTGTATTAAACTTACTGTAAACTCAATAAATAAGCCATAAGTAGTAGACATTATTATCAAGTTAATGAAGAATGCAAACACTATCACAAGAAAAAGTTTTAAGGAAATGAAATGTGTTCGAATAATACATTTGCTGATTTTAATTTACTAAAATGAACATATTATAGACTCATTCATATTTCAAAAGTCCCCAATTTGACTGTGTTATATTATTATCAGGGTTTGGGAAACAACAGCCTGCAGGCCAAATCTGGCCTGCCATCTGTTTTTGTACAGCCTGCCAAATAAGAATAGGTTTTACCTTTTAAAGTGGTTGAAAAGATCAAAAGAAGAATATTTTGTAACACGTGAAAATTATGACATTCAAATTTTAGTGTCCATAAACGAAGTTTTATTGGAACACAGCCACACTTGTTCATTTACATATGATCTATGGCTGCTTTTGCACTATGATTGCAGAATTGAGTACTTGTGACGAAGAGTGTATGTTCTAAAATATTTAGTATCTGACTCTTTACAGAAAAATGCTGCCAATTCCTATAGCTATTATTGCATCATAACTTGCCTATTATGGATTTTGATTCTTACTGGGATCCCTGTGTTCCTTAATCATGCATTTTTGGGTGCTGACCTGTCTCAACATCAGAACTCATCATTGTTCTACTGATTTAAGACAATTAAAGTTGCCTAAATCCTCTGCTGTTTTTTATTAGTCACTTAAGTGGTCTCTTGGGTCCTGGGCCTCCCCTAGCACACATGAAACCCCAGCCTGTGTGTGTGTAAGCCTTACATAGGATAATCTGGGAGCCCCTTCTCAAGGGTTATCCAACCACTTTACCCACATGTGCAAGTGACAATTATACTGTAAGGCAGGTAACTACAGAGCAGATCATAGGCTCCCTGAGGACATTGTTATAAATGAGCTTTGTTTTTCTGAACAAGAACCTGGCATCAAGTGAAGTAATGATCCAATGTGAAGACATATGTAAATTTGCATGAGCAGTTAAAATTATCATATCCGTATTTCAAATTATAAGCTTTTAGAACTGGAAGAATCTTTGGAAATAATTCATTTTAATTTTCTGATTTTCAGATGACAAAACTGAGGTCTATATGCATTCTTTCCCAAGATCACATGGCTAGTGAGTGACACAGACTACCCAAACTCACATCTATTCCCTGCCCATGCCACTGAGTTCATGAACAATGTGGTAATGAGTGTATTCACTTACCACACAAAAGTATTTAAGGTATTATGTAAGGTACTAGAAGATACAAAACGCAATTATATTTTAACAGAAATTTGAGGTATCCAAAATTAATCTTAACATAATCATTAATTAAAATTAATGTGTTTAATTTTCTTTGCCTACTTTCTATTTATTTTTTTGAGGCAGAGTCTCACTCTGTTGCCCGGGCTAGAGTGCCATGGTGTCAGCCTAGCTCACAGCAACCTCAAACTCCTGGGCTCAAGCGATCCTCCTGCCTCAGCCTCTCAGGTAGCTGGGAATACAGGCATGTGCCACCATGGCCGGCTAATTTTTTCTATGTATTTTTAGTTATCCATATTATTTCTTTCTATTTTTTTTAGTAGAGACGGGGTCTCGCTCTTGCTCAGCCTGGTCTCGAACTCCTGAGCTCAAACGATCCACCCACCTCGGCCTCCCAGAATGCTAGGATCACAGGCGTGAGCCACCGTGCCCGGCCTGCCTACTTTCTAAAGACGTTGAATTCTGTTTTGTACTGTTTTTGTGAATTTCTGGTTCAATTCAGTACTTCATACAGATTTTGAAAGTTGTAAAATGTTGTTGCATTCTAATACCAAATAGTTCCTATAGAATACCGACAGTACACTTAACACTAACTGTTTGGAAAGTTTTCAGTAGTCTCTTATATCTACACTTGCACATAAGAGAGGATAAAATTATAATGTAGTTGCATGGGAAAACCCTGTTATTCCCAGGAAATTTGTGACTTTTTTCCTTCAGTTTTTATACCTTCATGCTAATTTTCAGAATCAACAAGTTAGAAATATTTTGCATCTATTTATGACTAGTTGATCTTGTCTATGTTTCTCTGAATACAGGGGTGTGTGTGTGTGTGTGTGTGTGTGTGTGTGTGTGTGTGTGTGTGAGAGAGAGAGAGAGAGAGAGAGAGAGACAGAGATGTCACCGAAAGCTCAGCACTTGTCCACAAGGCCATATCAGAAGAACAAGGACAAGCGGTTGAGGAGAAGGAAAGAGAAGTTTATTACTTTGCTGGCAAAGGAGAAAAATGGTAGATTTTCTTGTCTTAAAATACAAATTCCTGTGCATAAGTAGAAATAAAGAGCTTTTAAAGGGAGGACCCTCAGTTCTAGACTACTGTTGTCAATCATCTAAGCATCCCATCTCTGTCCATCTCTGTGGAAGACAAAGCCTGTGACCTCTGCCCACCTGGAAGGCTGGCCAAGGCCTGGGATTGCTGAGCTATCTCCTGTAACACAAAGAACAAAAGACATTCCCCTGCCCCTCTCAACCACCTGCCTGAGGCAGGGATGCAGGCCAGGCCTCAGTTCCCAAAAAGAGTGGGGGAAGTTTTAAAGAGACAGAAAATATTTTCGCCTTTTTTTTTCAGAACACATTCCCTCTGTTACAAGAGAGAGAATCTTCCAGCAGAGTTTACCCCCAAAATTGACATCTTTGCTAAAATTAATTAATACCATCTTATCTGATTCCTTTAGTATAAATGCGTAAGTTGTCACAATTATAAAAATATGCACTGGCCCACGTGGCTTAGGCACTATAATTATTAATTTTGTGATCAAGTGATGATTATCTTTCATCCATTGCACTGTAAGTTTCATAAGTGAAGAAACCATGTCTGTTATGCTCAGCACTGTACTCCTAGCATCTAGAATAATTTTGGCACATAGTAGGATTTCAATGCTTATTTAATAACCAAAATACGATGAGTAAAATTGTGTGCATAGAAAGACAAGCATTGTTGAATGATTCATCACAATGTCCTTTGTATTTTTTTTACCCCGTTTTCCTTCCTTGCCCCCACCTAACCCCATACAAGCTGCAGCTGCCCTGCTCAATGCTCAAGGTAAGGGAGTGTGGAGACATGGGTGAGGCTCTGGGAAAGGGTGGTCTTGTGTTCTTTTTCCCAGGCTGGCTGTGGGAAGAGTACTGGTCAGTGAAGACCCCAGCATAGAGAGAATGCACACTCTCTTTCTGACATAGAGCCCTGGGGAGCCCCCAGGGAAATGTCGTTGCATAGCACATCTAAGCAGGAAGTGCCACAGCTCACAGAGTGTCCCATGCTCAAGCATGATGCAGGAGTAAGAATGATTCAAGCATAGAACAGAAACACAAGAAGAAGCCATGTTAATAGAAATAGTTTTCAGCAGTTTTCTGTTTCGATCATTAAAAAACATGAACCAAGAAGAATCAACCTCTCAGGAGACATCACTATGGAGAAATTACAACTAGGATCAGATACTCTCTCCCCATACTCAGACCAGGGTGCTTTAGCATTATGTTGGCCTCCTAAAACTTCAACCTCAATTCCAGGACAAATGGTTTCTGTCATCTTAGCAGAAGAGGGGCTTGTGATATGAATTAAGTTATATCATGGAGGAAATTAAAAATGTTAGGTCTCTTACACACTTTCCTCCTGTACTGAGATTCATACCCCCCGTATATGTCTAATCCAGGAGTCCACAAATGAAAGCCCACAGGCCCATTCCATCCTGTGGTCTACTTTTGCACAGCCCAGGAATTAAGGATGGTTTTTACATTTTTAAATGGTTGAAAATAATCAAAAGAAGAATGATATTTCATGACACATGAAAAATTATATGAAATTTAAATTTTAGTGTCCAGAAATAAAATTTATTGGGAAACAGACATTCTCATTTGTATACATACTATCTTTGGTGATTTTTTATGCTATGACAGCATAGTTGAGTATTTGAGATGAGACTGTATGTCCCACACAGCCTGAAATTTTACTATCTGGCCATTTACAGAAAAAGTTTGTCACCCTTTGTTCTAATCTAAGAAGATTTAAAAAGTGGCAAGTTTTTCATTTGTTGCTTTCCTTGATAATATCCTAGGATTCATTTTTATTTTTGTATGGCAGACATTAAAAAGTGAAGCAGAAGAGAAAGTGGCCCTAGAGCAGAAAGCAGAAGATACTTCATAATTTTTTTTAAATAAATGTTTTTTAATCAACATATTTCTTATTTGAGAAAACACAATCTCTTATTAGAGATTCCAAATCTCTAATTCAAAATATTGCTCTGACAGTAAAGAGAGTGCTCATGGAAGAGAAGTAACATACTTAGGCTCAGATCGTCCACAAAAAGTAACTGGTGAAACTCAGAATGCCACCAGGCGACCAGATAAAGGTTACAATAGGTGGGGAGACTGATCAATTCATCACCATCACGATGTAGACTCTAAGGTGACAGTTCATGGCATCTTTCGAAAACCACTAAAATTATTCTGCAAACTGTAGTCAGTTGTCGTTTGTGCTTGCTTGGTACTCTTAAAATGCTTGTGGCTGCTGAAAACACATAATCTGTACCTAAATTCATTAGTTTATCTCAATTTTTCTATCCCAGAGATAGAAAAGCACAATATGCTTTGAGGTAGGTAACCTCATTTTGAATGGCCTGATAAGATTTGTCACTTTAAAAAATCATTTTTAGTGTCTCAGCATAAAAGAAGTTATAAAAATACCTTCCTGTATTGGAGAAAAAAAAATTTTTATTTGAGCTACTCATTAGTTCTTTAATGTTTTTAGGAGGTTTTCTTTGGTTTGGCTTTGTTTTCATTTTCTAATATTCAATCATGAGTTTTTTTCTTTAAAAAATGAATTAAATCATTAAAAGAATGTGTGTTACCCAATGAAAAATTTAGAATCCATTAATCAATGTTTAACTAAAGTCAGATCTACTGAGCAGCATTGATTTAAACACCTAAGGCTAAATATACAAACATTTTAA
>NW_012139080.1:1472783-1486743 GCF_000956105.1 Propithecus coquereli | reverse complement strand
GTTTTTTTGCTGAACTTTGAATAAAAAAGGTAGGATTAAGACAGAAAAAAGGAAGGAGAGGCATTTTGGTTATAAAGAAAATATGGGAGAACAAACTCAGAAGAAGAACGTGAGAGATCTGTACTAGTAATTTTTTTTAAATTAAGTGACAAAATTTTGAAGTATTTAAAGGGAAAAAGTAGTAACAGATTTGGTAAGGTGGCTTAAGGTCCTTGAATGCCAAACATAAGAGGTTGAACTTTCTTTGTTTGGAATGCAGTTTTGTTGTATCAGTAAGGGCAAAATACTCTTGAAATTCGAAGAACTGGTTTAAAGTAATGCTTCCTTCAAGTTGTGTGATTTCGAGAAGTCATTTAGTTTCTCAGAGTCTCAGTTTTCTCTTCAAAAGGGAATATTAATTACAGCTACATAAAATGTGAATGCGTCCATAAATTTTGAAGAGCTATAGGAATGTAAACCATTATATCCATTAGATAAGCTATCTTTAGTCATTTATTACCCAGGGAAGGAGACGAACAAGGAATTAGTTTATTTGAAACAGTGTAACAAGTTCTACAACAGACTTACACCAAAGGTATGCACAGACATACAGAGGAGGAACTCCTGAAAGAGTATTAGAGAATTAACATAGACTACTCCGAATATGGAACTGACATGGCCAGCCGGTGCTTTAGGAAGTTCAGTCAGTAAGCATGTGTAGGATGACTACAGAGGAAGACCTGTGACAAGTCCAGACAATAAACAGTGAAAATTCGAGTTAAAGTAGTCATTGGGCTATGGTAATAGTAGTGATACACACATTCATTAATTTACTTTGTGCTACAAATAACAATCGAGCACTTGCTATGTGTCATACAGCATTCCAGATATTACAGGTACAGTACTAAATAAAGTTCCTATTCTGTTAGTGCTTATAATCTGTTGAAAGAGATAGAAAGTAAGGAGAGGCATATAAAATATTATCAGGTAGTTATAAGTAAAAACAAGAAGAAAAAACTAGTAAGAAGATGCAAAATGGGAGGATTGGTTTATTTTAGACAAGGAGACCAGGAAGATCTCACTAAGAAGGTAGCGACTTGAATGAAGCAAGCCACATTTTGAGGATGTACAGTCCACAGAAAGGGAACAGGTAAAGCAAAAGTCCAAAAGCAGAATAAGCAAGACATATTCAAGGGCCAGCAGGAGGGCCAGACTGTACGAAGAGATTCAGGGGAAAGTGGCAGGAGGTCCAGTTCTAAAAAGGGACTTGGGCCGGTTCATGAAGTGGTACTCATCATGTTAAGGTGTTTGGATTTTATTCTACTTGTGATGGTTGGTTGCTGAAGAGGTTTGAGCAAAGGAGCAACAAAATGTAGTCTGAAGTTTGGAAAAGATCACTCCATTTGCTACCTGGAGAATGGATTAGGAAGAGCTAGAGTGGAAACAGGACTCAGGACCAGGTAAGAGACATCAGCTGTAGTCAGGCAAAATAGAGTGGTTAGAATAGGGTGGTGGTTATTACAGTGGTAAGAAGTGGTCATATTTTCAGGATCATAATAAACATATTAAAAATAATTTGTGAGAATGAGATAATGTTAATAAAATGCAAGGCTTTAGAAATCAAAATTGTGGTAAATTACCAGAATTACAAATCAATGTGCCAAGGACTAGATTTGGCTTGTAGATGTGTTTTCTTTGCTTAATATTATTACATTTTAAATTAATGATTTTCTAACATTTAAACATCAGAATATTTCACAAGAAAAATCTCTATTTTCTACTTTTTTTCTGTATATGTCTATAATTGATGAATATCATTAGAGGCTGCTCCCATGCATAATGCTCTATGCAGAGGGGTTCATTTCTTTACATTAAATTCTTATTCCCTATAAACATTTGAGTTTGTGACCACTAACTTAACGCATATAAGAGAGCAGGCAGTCAAATCCAAACACAACTCCATTCGTTTCTTACTGCAGTGGTTTTTATTGGCACTCTAGGGACCCATGGATTTGAAACCTCACTTCTTCTTTTACCTGTCTTATGGACAGGGGTTCTATCTAATATTTAATTGACATGAAATATTTCTTGAAATATTTCTTTCTTCCTCAGTTGATCATATTCCTCAGTAGGATAGACAATAGTATTCATTTTTGAAATTTTCAAGAATTTCACCATATTTCAATTTTCTCTTCATTCACAATCTCTAGCAAACAGAACACATGGGGAATTAGAACTTGGAAAGCACACTCTGGTAGAGGGGACCCAAACCAGCATATTGAGACAAGGAAAGCCTAATTAGATTTTTAAATCAAGATTTAAACTTCGAAAAATAAGCTGTGTGGTCAGGAGACCATAACTGATGGGAAAAGGCCAAGTGTCCAGGGAGAGAAGATATAGCCTCATTTATAATTTGGCAGGAAAAACTCCTTTGGCCATGAACAGTTCCAGGGAATGGAGAGCGGCAAAGCCAGACTGTTCAGCATGAGCAACACTCGGGACACTAAATGTTCCTGGCTGACAGTGCACCTTCAGGGAACCACTTGGGCAAAACGCCATTGCTAGGATTTTAAGTATCTTGGAAACTACAAAGGGCTCCTTATTTTCCCTTTGCAAGCACTGTCAAGATGGGGTGCAGAGACCTTGGTAGGTCTCCAGAGTACAGGTACTGTCTAGGAAATGACAGAGTGATGATGCCACCTGTGACACCATTACAGCATCGTGAAGCCGAGTGCCCTGGGGAGACTTTGTTGTCTCCATGATGACGTGCTCTTAAAAGCTTAGGGTGGCAGCGACCCCAAGCTTCTCCAGCGTCAAACTTCCTAATATCGTCTCTTAAAATCTCTTACAATATCATCTATAAATATATGTGAACCTCTTAAAAAGCCATTTACATTAAAGCATGAAAAGTGACATTTTAAGTGACACCCAAATAAGTATTCCATGCTGAATTAAAAGTCATATCTTGGCAGGGCAAGCCATATTTTTACTTAGAGATGAATATAATGACTTTTAAAATCATTTTGCTTTCTGATCCTGTGGAAGTCTCTGACCTTTCTCCTACCACCAAATAGAAAAAGAGAGAGGATATTTTTAATGAAGAACCATGGGGACTGTGAGGATTTTCTCCTTGCTAACTACCCCTTTATCTATCAGACACAGACGGCCTCGCCGAGCGATGGAATCAGCCTTTAAAACAGATGCTGAGAAAACTCACTGAAGGAGAGCAGAAAGATTGGGATGAGTGATTGCCCTATCTCTAGCTACCTACAAGGAAGTTCCCAATGCATCTATAGATTATTTATTATTTGAACAGTTGCATAGGAGATTATTCCACATGAAATCATTTGGCAGACAAAAAGGAAACAGCCCAGTAAACATCAAGAGGACATTTACTTGCTAAAAATGAACAGAGACTATACAAAAGGCCTCCTGGGATTCTTCCATAAGTTACCCTGTGATACCAAAGCCTGAGGATAAGGATAGCATGTTAACGATGCTCAAATTGTGCACCCCAATCCCTGAAGTAATTGCTTTGGAGAAAAACTATAGGAGCACGATTCAACTTAGAGTTCTGAAATGGTGCATTGTTCCACCGTATTGTTTTTTCTAAATGAAATAGTTGTTAGGAAAAGTTGGGCCTCAGCTCTGTACCGATACAGAAAACGCATGTGCGCACGCGCACATAAAGGCTGACGAGCCCTTTCCTGGAGCCGACATTGGGTCCTCCAATTGGCTTCTGAACCTCACACAGCTGCACGGTGCCTAGTCAGTGATCAGGAAATGTTCTTGTTGTTTCCCTTACTGATGTAACATAGCCTCCCCTCCTTTTCTGGCTCTTTTGTATTTTTGTTCCTGTTCATGATTTTGGTTTTTAAAGGAAGATGATCTGCCATTGGAACAGAAATGCCGACAGCTCTTTTAAACACAGTGGTGCTATTTTACCTATTTTAAATATACAAATATTATCTGATGAAACCTGTTAAGGTTTTTCATGACTGTTCAAAAGCATTGGCCACTGTGAGCTCAGAGGATATATAGACCCAACATTTTTATTTTTAATCATTTATATCTCCTGCCTGCAATTGGAGAAAAATTTGCATGGCCAGCACTGAGAAAAATATTACTATCTGGTAAAACTCATTGCTAGAATAACATCCTTACAATGTGAAATTTAAACAATGACATATCGTTGTTGCTTTAACGTGAATTTGAATGCCTTTTTCAGATGTTCATTAGCTATATGTATTGCATTAGTAAATTGCCTGTTGTATTCTTTAATGGAAAATTTGCATGTGGCAACATTACACTGGCAAAGGAAAATATTCACTAAGTGAAAAATAATTTAATTTTTCAAAAACAGCATTTGGAAGCATATTGTTTTCCCTCCATATTTTTCCATGTCCTCTCATCCTGTCACATTGATTGTAGAATCAGGATACCTTTATTTGTTTCTCCTTTATGCTTTATTTGAATATGTGAATATGTAGCATTTTGTGGAAACTATAGTTGATTATTATGAATATCACATCTGAAAAAGTTTTTGAAATGTTAACGTAGCAACCTTAACTCTAAACTGCCATGCACTGATTATATATGTCGTTAAATGCACTTTACTTTCAAAGAGAACTTTCTGAGCACTTAAGGTTTCTATTGGTAGCAAGTGAAGTTTACAAAATCAGAGAAGAAAACAACTTATTTTTGTATGATCACACCATTTTATTTTATTATAAATAAACTTGGAACATCAAAATGGAAAAAAAGAAAAAGTGTTAACATTTAACTTTGTGTTTTATTTATATAATAGTGAATTATTAAAAATTTGTGAAATAAATATTTCAATAGCTGCATAATGTCAATTTGTGTATATATAATTGTTCATCTCATCTTTCTTCCATATCTATGACATTTTTCATTGATTTTTAGTTTTACTCATTATAGATAAAATATAATAAATATACTCCCTGATTATATTCTTAGAAGAGATTCTTTAGCATAAGTCAGAGATTATTAACATTATTAATACTCATTAACCTTTTGAAAATCTGTATTCTTCAGTCTTACAAACTTCCAGCAGTGCTTTTGGGACATACCCTACCATACCTTTCCCAGTGTGAAAACTAACCTTGATACATTCTTGTTGTCCTAAAGTTTATGTCTTTATTTTATAATATATCTGAATTTTCATGCTCCTTAGCCATTTGTAGTTTATTGATGAACTGCTTGTTTTATACTTAAATGGACATAGAGCTTTCATATGTGTAGCATAGTTTCTTTGAGGAGTATCTCCTCCCTTAATTCATAGTAATCTGTGGTTTAGTTCTAGTCAATAATTTTTGCCTACCCCCACTCCCAGGACACCCTCCTATGAAATAACCACATGTTCTGAGTGGGTGCAATCAGAATATTTATATAGTAATTGATGTATGGATACTGAAAAGGTATGGTCTCCCTGTTCTATTAATGGAAGCTCTAAAGACAGTAGAGGCTTGGGTCAACCTATGACAATTTTGCTGACATCATAATGCCATGTTGAAGAAACATGTCTAAGAATGAAGACAAGCAGAAGCCAATAGGACTACAAGATGGAGAGAAAGAAAACATTTTCATAAATTTTTTAGTACTCTTGTATTTGGATATGCCACATAGATTTTTTTCAATAGCAAGAGCTAATAAGTAATATTTTAGTTTTTACTCATCTAGATTGAGTCTTCTTTCTGTAATATGTAACCTAAAATCTCTGATTAATGCAATCACTTTTCTAATTTTCTAGCATGTGACTTCTTATTTTGATTTGCAAGAGTATGTTAACATTGTGGATATTAATTTATTAACCCTCCTAATTGTTAGAATTATTTTCTTATTAAAATATTTTAATTTCAATTTTATTTAATGTTCTTGCTATTTGGAAGTTATAAAGATTTACATTGATTAAAGATTTTTTTTTGGCATAAGAAGTACATTTGTCTCCAGAAATGTGTTAAATATTTGCTTATGCATTCTTCTAGTTTTCATTCTTTGCATTTAACTATTTAATTCACTGTAATTTATTGTAAGCTGAGGCTTTACCACCATATTTTCTCCATGGATAACCTACTTAACAGTAAATATATATTTAATAGACTATTTCATAACTTATAACTATTAGATTGTGATGCTGCTTCTTATCATATATGAAGTTTTTATATGTACTATGATCAGTTTCTTTTATTTATATCCTGGTTTATTTTGGAAGTCCATTTAAAAGAATGATTGAACTTTGTAATTGCATTTTAATTTATTTATCAAAAGCTTATATAGCATTACTATCTGCCAGGAGTTTTTAAAGACTATTTACAAATACTAACATGTTTTTATAAATCTTATCAGTTAGGTACCATTATCATCATTTAACAAAAGAGGAAATTGAGGCACAGTGAAGGCAAAGAGCATTGCTCAGGGTCCCATTGCTAGTAATGGCCCAAAATGCAAACCCAGATAACCTGGCCCCATAATTCATGGTCTTAGTCACTGCACTCTCCCTGTTATTACAGATATAATACTCAAAATTGGGATAATAGATGACAACAAAGAAGGAGATGTATGAAACTAGTAATAGCTAAGAAAAGCCAACAAATAGCAGCCTGATCACACTTTCAAAGATACTTTATCTCTATAAATGCAATTGCTACATTAGTTTAGGTGTTGTGCCTAACCTGGCCATACTTCTGCCTCTACATGCTGCAACAGTATGAACTTGTTGGTATTTCAGAGTGAAAGAAGGAATTAAGTGATATATTTCAGGAATCCTTTCATTTCAAGTAACAGGTCTCACTGCAATGAAATCAAAGCATCAAAGATATTCATGTATTTCTCCCAATTCACAATGACATTTTAACTTTTCTGATATCACATATCTTATAAAAGTGACATACTCTCTACCATCCTTTTTTATTCTGGAAAGTGAATTTGTCTTATAAATTATAGCTTCTTGAAATAAAGGAAACAGGTATAAGGATTAGAATTATATCTGCTTCAGAAAGGCATTGAAATCAGGGTCTGGAAACCAATCTGGACTTTTTCTACTCCTTTTATTTTGGCTCCTCCTTGCTTGTTTTTAGCTTTCTGCTCTTTCTTCAGTGCAGCTACTGTTTTTCTCTGGTACATGCGATAGGTGGTAGAGGTGCATACCATAGCTACTAAGCTTATGTATTCACCCGAAGGAAGTCTCACTCCCTCTCTCACTCTTTATCAATCTCTCTTCTCTCTTTCTGTCTCTCTCTCTATTCTCTGTGTCTTTCTCTCCACCCATTACAAACTCCAGGGAACAGGACTCTGATTTACCTACCTTGGGTCCTGGGTCCAATTCTAGACCCAACATTCAGGGCCACTAGGTGGAGTGCAGTTTGCCGTTGTGGATAGTTCTAGGAAGGTTAAAGGATTTTTGTGAGCGGGGAAGACAACTCTCCGAAGACCCAGGGGAGTTTGCTTGGGGGAAAAAAATCAAAAAAACAATAACATTATTTTAAAGCCAAAGGCAAAGTAGGTCAAGGTTTCTGGTCTATGCTTCTTACTTGGTTGTTGCTTGTTCCTTGTCTCATGTTCTGATTCTTAGGACCTACAACAACTCGTGACTATGTTTTCCAGTAGTAAAAGATAAAACCTATCCTTTCTCTTTGCAGAATATCTGCATAAAGATATAGAAAAAGAATAAGCAGTTAAATTCCAAATAGTTTTTTATTAGTCTATATATTTATAAAAAATCTAGATTTAAAAAATTTTCATCTGAATGTTTCTTGTTACATTGGCATAATCAAAATGTCTTCATATTGAATGGTGATATACCTTTGGAAGGTTAAAACTATACATTGCACTAGAACTTCAAATTTTTGATCATTTTCCTCTCTCTCCTTTTTTCTGTCTCTCTCTTTCATAAATCAGATTTTAAAACATGGTTCCCTTCACTATAGATTTGTGTCCCACAGAGTTATGAATTACTCATATTTTCAAGGACTTTAGTGCATATCTTTGTTTTATGAAAGGACCGTGGGCACCTTTGCAGAACATTATTAACCAAGACTGGAATGTGACTGCCACCTTCTTTTACATACTGGCATTCAGTGGAATTTCTTTCATCTAAGTTATTGACAAGGAGGATCTGCCACGTAATTGGTGGAGGCAGTGCAAAATGAAAATTCAGGAATCTTTATTCAAAAATTAACTCTTGACTGGGGGCAGTGGCTCACGCCTGTAATCCTAGCACTCTGGGAGGCCGAGGCAGGAGGATCACTTAAACTCAGGAGTTCAAGAACAGCCTGAGCAAGAGCGAGACCCCGTCTCTAATAAAAATAGAAAAAAATAGCAGGGCATGGTGGTGTGCACCTGTAGTCCCAGCTACTCAGGAGGCTGAGGCAGGAAGATCACTTGAGACCAGGAGTTTGAGGCTGTCGTGAGCTAGGCTGACGCCACGGCACTCTAGCCAGGGCAACGGAGTGAAGACTCTGTCTCAGGAAAAAAAAAAAAAAATTAACTCTTTGTTCAAAATTAAGAATTTCAAGATGGCAACAGAGCATTAAACCAAGCAATTACCAGGGTCCTTTCATGGGTGGGGCTCTCTGTGAGTGAACAGGTTGCATGCCCATGTAAACTGCCCTGCAGCCAAGCGCCAGATGAAAAAGACAATTCACCTTTAAGCTTTATCAATTCACCTTTAAAACTACCTGCACAATAAATGAACAGAACAACTACTTCTTTTTAAATGACAAGTGTAACTTTATAATCACAAAGTTAATTATAAAAACTTACAGAATATGATATTCATATATAATTTGTGAATGAGTGGTTTAACCATGTCTTCATGTTTAGACTCTATACAACTGCGTGCTGCTTGTGTTACATACATGTTTACTTGTAGAGTTATGGCTTACTTTTAGACTTATTGAGAAAAATAAAACTATTGCTATGAAATTGGGGTAGAAAGAAAAGATACTATTTTGATAAGAAGACAGTATTTTATTTCATGATATTTTGCCAAATAGAAAAAGCAACGTTTAGTGAAAAATAGTTTCCTAAATATTTCTAGTCTAGGAGAGAAGCAAAAGATTTTTAATTCAGGTCTCAAAATGGACTTAGGAATTGTGATGCTCAGAGATACCTCAGCATTGCATTTTATCTGTAGCAGGAAATATGCAAATATAATAACATATTTGAAGTTAGTAATCAGATGTAAACTTTAATAGTACAAGCTAAGAACCAAAGCCTCATCCTGATTGGTGACTGTTATCTGTAAGATGGGAGGAAGGGCTGATACAGAGTATCTCCAGGCTTTCAGTAGATGTAAATTACACGTCAAGTAACAGTGCCCCAATCCTCTGATAAGGAGAGTGAGAATGCCTAGATAAGAAAGAGAGAAGGCAGATAAGGAGGAGCAAAAAAGAGGAGAAAAGAGCACAAGAGACTTAAACCACCATGCTGAGGTTTTCTGTGTAAATACCAGGCCATTTAATTTCTGAGGAAAGCAAGACATTGGAATAATAAATCCAGACAAAAGGCACAAGTGGGTAGCAGGAGATCTGGATTTTAATTCAAATGCTTCTATTAACTGTGTGTCCTTGTGTCAGCTTTCTGTTTACCTCTGCTTCAGTTTGCTCTTATGCAAAGGGAGGGATTTAGAGTAGACTAAGTTTCAATACCTTTATAGTTCTAAATTTATGGATCTAGTTCTCATGAAAGTTAGATAATTTTATAGAAAAAGGTTCTGGCTTTTCCTACCTCTTTGCCTGGCAAATCTATTGACATCTATTTTATCCAACATTCGCTGATCGCCTGTTTGACCCAGATACTTAGTGCTAAGTCCTGGAAATACAGTGGCAATGAAAACATGGGCCCACGGTACTAGGTCTATGTAAAATTTGTGAAACATGCTTCTTCATATGAAAATCAAGAGAAGAGATTTCATTTTTTCCACTTAACTATTCCCTGGCAAAAAGGAGCTGATTATTATTATTTTGACTAATATATCAGGTACCCTGTCTGAGTGTTTAAAAAAAAAGTATGTGGAGTTTCAGATTAAGATCTAGGATCTGGTATTTGCTCCCTCAAGTTCAAGGATGTATCCACATTCTATCACCTCTGAACTTAAGTAAGTGGAAGCAGTATGCTATTTCGAAAATAATGATATAGTCTTCTGAATGAAACTGAAAAGGGTGATAAATTTAGAGGCAAAAGTGGATTCTATAACTAGACAGTCAATTAAGCTGGCAAAGTACGTTGCCTAAAAGGATAGGAAATGGAGTCCATGAATTTCAGAACTAGGAGCCCCTGCAAAGTTAATTATTCAATCTTGTTTTATGGGTAAGAAAACTGATGTCCAGAGAAGTCATGTGTCTTGATCAAGGTCACCTGGCTCTCAGAGTGAGGACCAGGATTTTAAGTGAGATCTGTCCGCCTCCACTACAGGTATCTTTTAAAGCAGCTATTTCCATGCTGTAGTGAAATACATATTAATGTAAACTTGACATACAGTGTGACAGGAAAAAGCTTAACACATTATATGGGCAAGAAGTTAGATGTACAAAAAGCTGCCCTCATTGAAAATCTTGTCTGAAACATCTAAGGGGTAGGAGAAGTTTCTCTTATACCTAATCAAGATTAGTTCTTGGAAAAACATAGAGACCCTGTATAGAGATATTAGATTGGTGCAAAAGTAATTGCAGTTTCAGATCGTGAATTTTAAATCATTGTAACTAGGCTCAAACACATCTTTATGAGTCGAAATAGCACATTTTTGCCAACAAGAAATAAGTTTGTTTATTCCTATAGCATAAAAAATCTGCTTCGGGAGTCGACGGGAACTCTTGGAAAGCATTTTCTGCATCCTGCTGATTGTAGAAGCATTTTCCCTGCAAAAAGTTGTAGAAATGCTTGAAGAAGTGGTAGTCAGTTGGCGAGAGGTCAGGTGAATATGGTACCCAACTCATAGCACAATTTGTTCAATTTTTGAAGCATTGGTTGTGTGACGTGTACTCAGGCATTGTCGTGGAGAAGAAATGGGCCCTTCTGTTGACCAATGCTGGCTGCTGGCGTTCCAGTTTTCGGTGCATCTCATAGATTTGTTGAGCACACTTCTCAGATGTAATGATTTTGCCAGAATTCAGAAAGCTGTAGTGGATCAGACCTGCAGCAGACCACCAAACAGTGACCATGACCTTTTTACGGTGCAAGTTTGGCTTTGGGAAGTGTTTGGAGCTTCTTCTCAGTCCAACCACTGAGCTGGTCACTGCTGGTTGTCATATAAAATCCACTTTTCGTTGCATGTCACAATCCAATTGAGCAATGGTTCCTGTTGTTGTGTACAAGAGAAGACAACAATTCAAAATGATGATTTTTTTGATTTTTAGTAATCTCATGAAGCACCCACTTATCAAGCTTTTTCAACTTTCCAATTTGCTTCAAATGACAAATGACCATAGAATGGTCGAGAACGTTGAGTTTTTTGGCAACTTCTTGTGTAGTTGTAAGAGGATCAGCCTCGATGATTGCTCTTAATTGGTCATTGTCAACTTCTGATGGCCGGCCACTGTGCTCCTCATCTTCAAGGCTCTTGTCTCCTTTGCAAAACTTCTTGAACCACCACTGCCCTGTATGTTCGTTAGCAGTTTCTGGGCCACATGCATCGTTGATGTTGCGAGTTGTATCCGCTGCTTTGCCACCTGTTTTGAAATCGAATATGAAAATTGCTCAAATTTGATTTTTGTCTAACATCATTTCTATAATCTAAAATAAATATAAAATAAACAGCAAGTAATAAGTCATTAGCAAAAAAACATAAAGCGAGAAATGTGCATTCAAATGATGTATAACATAACCACATTTATTTAAGTATGTATTCCAATATCAAACAGCAAATGTCAATAATGCTAAAACTGCAATTATTTTTGCACCAACCTAAATAGAAGGATGACTTTTGGCATTCTTCTACTATTAACTGATGGGTCAGCGACACCTTGTTAATATTATGCGATACCTAATGCTCCTTGGAAGGTCCCGACATTTACTTTTTCCTTAAATTCTACTATCTTCTCTCTGAAACCTTAAATTTTTACAGAGTTGAGGAAAACAGTCTAATTATGACACAAATATATGTTTACCAAGCAAATGAGGATATGGAATATTTTAATTCCAAATAGTTTTCTGGAAAGATCTAGAATATAATGTCATATGTAACATTGACATGGGCTCTGAGAAATAGAGAGGTTATCACTCTTTGGGACTCAAATAAAATTTTTAAATACTACTTTGTTTTTTATCCATTAGGTTTCAAAAAGCATATTTGGAAGGAAAAATTCAGAGAAAACTTGAACTTACACTAATTAATTATTCTTAGATAGCCTACACTGGAATGAACCAAAGGACCACAAAAGATAAAACTGGATATCTGTGGTTGGTTGAATCCATGGATGTGGAACCCATGGATACGGAGGGCTGACTGTATCTGTGTTCTCTGAATAAAGAAAGATCATCATCCTTTAGTATTAGACAGGAGTTTGTACTGCTCCACTAATCTACTCCTTGTGGCAAAACAATGGACCAGGAATTGTTATCCAGTTTGAAAATCATGGGTCCCTGCTTGTTACTCACTTAAAAAGTAAACTAATTTGTATGATTTCAGGGGATTATATTCTAGAAATTTCATTCACTCATGGTCCTTGGATTTGATTCAGACCTCAGGCTAAATTTAATCTCCTAACATCCTAAAGGTGCACATGACTGGAATCCAATCAAATTTCCTTAAATATGAAGGAAATTTGCTGGTCAAAATAATCATGAAGTCCAAGGCAGAGTTGGTTTCCAGCAGGTCCGGTTCTAAGAACTCAAAATATGTAATGAGGTCATTTCCTTTTCCTCTCTCTATCCCGAACCTCTTCTTGCTATGTCTAATTTTTTTCTGCCAAAATGGTTTCTCCATGTGACAAGAAAGATGGCTGTTAGCAGGTCCCAGTCCCACCTTCTCAGGTCTCATCAATCCTAGAGGATAGAGTTTCCCATTTTTCCAAAACTTTGTATGTAAAACTGAGAATGACCTCATGTTGATCCTATTGGATTCTTGTGACCACCCCTGTAAGCAGGGCTGGCAGAGTACTATAATCGAGAGGTACTTTTTCAAAAGAAAGTGGCATGCTGAGAGAGAGGGAGAAAAAGAAGGGGAGAGAGACAGAAAGAGGGGAGAGAACATAGGAGAAGATAGAGGGATATAGAGACCATAGTCTATTTTTTGAATGTTTCCTGTCATAGAATTGTTAAAACATGCAGATCCAAAAATATTTTATGAATTTAGGACAATATATGTATAGACTGAGGATGTGACCAAAGGAAAACTGTTTGAAGTGGTTCATAAAGATGCTATGTGTTAGATTACTTGTTTGACATTTTACTCTCATCAATTGAGTATAGTCTTAGCATACGAAGTCACAGGTAGAAAACACAAGGGTATTGGTCCCTACATTTGGATTCTGTCATCTCCACCTGTTCCTTATTAGGGACAAGGATGGATGGAAGGAAGGAAGAAAAGAAGGGAGAGAGAGAAAAAGTTAAAGTTGTTACATATTTCATATCTTGACTCTTCAAAGCACATAACTTCTTGGATATTCAATTCTATGAGCTAATTTTCTTTGAAACTCTCACACTTGGAATAGAAAGAATTCTAATATACTATTTAATGAAAGCTAAAGATTATTTCTGTGAGTCACATCTTTCTTCCACAGATTGGAGGGATGAGATTTCTTGTCTCAATTACATTAGATGCTACACCAAACTGTGTCTACCACTATTGACACATCTCTCATTGCTTTTATCTTCTCAGATGTAAACAAAGTGATTTTCATTCTATTTCTACCCACATGTAGTCACTGGGGTGGTGATAGTGGGTCGGAAGCACCCTGCATTTCGTTTTTTTTTTTTTTTTTGAGACGGAGTCTTACTGTGTTGCCCGAGGTAGAGTGCC
>NW_012139080.1:1457080-1458287 GCF_000956105.1 Propithecus coquereli | reverse complement strand
ACATGTTAATTAAAGAAAACAGACTGAATAAAGCAAATCGAGTAATATGAAACACAACTGAATTAGATTGTATGTTCAAAAAATGTATTATAAAAATGTTCAAATTCAATTATGCAAGCTCTAGTCACCTGTCTAAAGAAGGCATCCATTTGCATGTATTCATAAGTAGAAGCACATATTGACGTATCTTTGGCATTTAGATTTCAGAAAAACACATAAAAACTTGAGATTTTTTTATTCTTGCATTGGTCTCATGCTCACCTGTCCCTAAAGTACTTTGCAAAATGTTATCTGTGGATTTAAAAAATGGTAAACATTCAACCATTAAAGGTGATTTAAAAGGCAGATGCCAACAGTGCCCCTCCCATAACCACAGAGACATTCACTCTCTAATATATGTCAGATGCTGTTCCTTCTCTCTGGGGCTCCCAACCTGGGTGATTTCTCTGTGCACAGGCACATGCTCCATTCCGTCACAGGTCAGCTTGGGAGTGCCAGAGGACGGGATAGATGGCCAACACTCCCGGGAGAAGGCCTTGAACCATGAAAAAGAGGAGTTTGCAAATAAATACACCATCTTCCTCACCCTTTAGGTGAGATTACTCTGAGGAATGTTCTATGTTGTCTCCCAGAAGTCCCCCTCAGGACTGCACTTGAGCTGAAGAGGCTCACTTTTTTTCTCCATCTCACTATCCCCAGTACTGGTGCTTCCCAGAATCAATTTCCAAACAAACATTTTCCTCTCACATCCTTATTTCAGGGTTTGCTTCTGGGGGGAACACAAAGCTTTCGTGAAAATGAGATCATTTGAAAAAGTGGAGATGGAGAAGCTAGACAAGGGAGGATTATAAAAGAAAGAACCACAGAGTGAGAAAATGGCCTCATTAAAGAACAGTACAGGCCGGGCGCGGTGGCTCACGCCTGTAATCCTAGCACTCTGGGAGACCAAGGCAGGCAGATTGTTTGAGCTCAGGAGTTCGAAACCAGCCTGAGCAAGAGCGAGACCTCATCTCTACTAAAAAAAAATTATCTGGACAACTAAAAATATACAGAAAAAATTAGCCGGGCATGGTGGCGCATGTCTGTAGTCCCAGCTACTCAGGAGGCCGAGGCAGAAGGATAGCTTGAGCCCAGGAGTTTGAGGTTCCTGTGAGCTAGGCTGATGCCTCAGCACTCACTCTAGCCAGGGAAACAGAGTGAGACTCTG
>NW_012139080.1:1452200-1457030 GCF_000956105.1 Propithecus coquereli | reverse complement strand
ATAAAATTCATAAATTCTTGAGAAATCAGAAATTGAAACCAAGTCATGTTCCATTCTTGGCCTGAGAAGAAGTAACAAATATTTGCATAAAAAAAAGTCTTAGAACTCTCCAGCCCTATTATTAAAAAAAAAAAAAAATAGCAGATGTTGGTGAGGATGTGGAGAAAAGGGAGCTCTTATACGCTGTTGATGGGAATGTAAATTATTACAACCTTTATGAAAAGGAGTATGGAGATTTTTCAAAGAACTAAAAATAGAACTATCATACAATCCAGAAATCCCGCTACTTTTCCTTTGCCCAAAGAAAATCAGTATATCAAAAAAATACCTGTACTCATATGTTTATCACAGCACTATTCAAAAGGGCAAAGATATGAAATCAATCTAAGTGTCCATCAACTGATGAATAGATAAAAAAAAATGTGGTATATACACAGCCATAAAAAAAATGAAATCATGCCTTTTGCAGCAACATGGGTGGAACTGGAGGTTATTTTCTTAAGTGAAACAAGCTAGACACAGAAAGTCAAATATCGCATGTTTTCAAGTGAGTACTAAACAATGTGTACACATGGATATAGAGAGTACACATGGAATAATAGACAATGAGACTTGGGAGAGTGAGGAAGTGGGATTATATTAATAAATTTTGCTGTGATAAACATTCAAGTTCAGGCGTCTTCTTGATAAAATGACTTCTTTTCCTTTGGGTAGATACCCAGTAGCAGGATTGCTGGATTGAATGGTAAGTCTACCACATTTATTTTTTTGAGGAATCTCCATACTGTTTTCCATAGAGGTTGCACTAATTTGCATTTCCACCAACACTGTATAAGCATTCCTTTCTCTCTGCATCCACACAAGCATCTATTGTTTTTTGACTTTAATAATGGCCATTCTGATAGTGATAAGGTGATATCTCAATGTGGTTTTAAATTACATTTCCCTGATGATTAATGAGGTTGAGCATTTTTTCGTATGTTTGTTGGCCATTAGTCTACCTTCTTTCAAAAAACTTCTGTTCATATCTTTTGCCCACTTTTTAATGGGATTGTTTGTTTTTCTTGCTGATTTGTTTAAGTTCTTTGTAGATTCTGGATATTAGTCCTTTGTCGTACGTACAGTTTGCAAATATTTTCTCCCATTCTGTAGGCTGTTTATTCAATCTTCTGATTATTTCCTTCACTGTGTAGAAGTTTTTTAATTTAACTAAGTCCCAGTTATTTATTTATTTATTCTTGTTATTGCTGTATTTTCTTTTGGGGTCTTAGTCATAAAGTCTTTGCCTAGGCTGATGTCTAGAAGAGTTTTTCCTATGTTTTCTTCTAGAACTTTTATCATTTCATGCCTTACATTTAAATCTTTTATTCATCCTAAATTAATTTTTTATATGATTAGAGATAGGGGTTCTGTTTCATTCTTCTGTATGTGGCTATCCAGTTTTCCCAGCATGATTTATTGAATAAGGCTTCCTTTCCCCAGCGTATGTTGTTATCTGCCTTGTTAAAGATTGTTGGTTGTATGTAGATGGTTTTATACCTGGGTTCTCTATTCTGTTCCATTTCTTTTTAATATGTGTCCAAATTTCCATCCATCATACTTTGTCTTAGGAATTCCTCTAATATATCTTGTAATGCAGATCTGGTAACAATGAACTTTTTCAGTTTTTGCTGCCTGGAAAAGTCCTTTTCATCTATTTCTGCATTCCATTATGATCAAAGAACATGCTCTGTGTGATTTCAATTCTTTTAAACTTACTGAGATTTATTATATGACCCAGTATATGGCCTATCTTGGTGAATATTCTATTAATCATCTTATAAAGAGATTTAAATATTGTATTTAAAATTAGATTTACCCACATGGTTACTATTTCTAGTTTCTTTTATCCATTTTTTAGATACATATTTTCATTTGTTATCATTTTATTTATTCCTAAAGTACTTTCTCTAACATATCTTGAAGTGCAGTTCCATTGGTGATAAATTTTTTCATCTATTGTTTTTTCTGAAAAAGTCTTTATTTTGCTTTCTTTTTTGAAAGATATTTATGCCACATATAGAACTGGAGATTTTGCACTTCTTTTTTTTCAGCACTCTAAAGATATTATTTCAATATTTTCTGGCTTCTGCTGTTTTTGATGAGAAATCTTCTGTCTTCTATCTTTGTTTCTCTACGTATAACACATCTTTTTCTTTTTGACAGCATTTAAGATTGTCTTCTTATCACTAGTTTTAAACAATTTGTTTATAATATGTCCTGGTATAGTTTTCTTCATGGTTTTTTTATTTGTGGTTTGCTGAGCTCCTGAATGTATGGGTTTATATTATAGCTTTCATCATATTTCAAGAATTTTTATTCTTTTTTTTTTCTAATTTTTTTTCTGTCTTCTTTCTCCTTCCTTTATGGTCTCCACTTATAATAGGTGGCTGAAAATTGTCCTATAACTAATTTGTGTCTTTACTTATTTTATTTTTTAATCTTTTTCTTTCCTTTCTGTATTTCATTTTGGTTAGTTTTTATTGCCATACCTTTGATTTCATTAATCTTTTCTTCTGCAGTTTCTATTGCTATTAATCTCATTGATGACTTTTTTTATTGCAGACATTGTAGTTTTCATGCCAAAGTTGAAATTGGGTCTTTAATATGTCTTTTCCTTGTCTACTTACGTTCAATTTTCCTCTAGCATCTTGAACGTAGAAAATGTAGCTGTAGAATTGTTTTAATGTATTAGTCTACTAATTCTTATTTTGTTTTCATTTTTCTTTTACTTTTAATTGATCTTTCTTAACATCGAAAGTCTCTTTTTTATGTATTTTTTTTCTACATGCTTCAACTTTTCATTGGACACTTGACATTGTATATTTTACATTGTTGTGTGCTGGACATTTTTGTATTCCCCAAAATATTCTTGGTCTTTGTTTTGAAGTTGGGTTAAGTTGTCAAAATTGGTTTGATCCTTTTTAGTGTTGTTTTTAAGCTTTTTAAGGTAGGACCAGAGGAGCATTTAGTTTAGGGCTAATTTTCCTTCTCCTTCTGAGTCCTTATGAAGTGTCCCATGAATTTTGAGGGGTTTTCACTTTGGCTAGTGGGAAAGGAATTATTCCAACTCTGTGTGACTTCAGGGATTTTTCCCTCACATCCTTTATGTGGCTCTTTCCCTGACCTCAGATAGTTTCCTCATTTGCATATGCTGATCAGTCCTGAGCCAAATGCTAAAAGGGGACCCTCTGCAGTCTTTGTGGTTTTCTTTCTTGGTATCTCTTTCCTCTTTCAGAATCTGCCCTATAAACTCTAGTTGCTTTGGCTTATCCAGACTCCTAGCTCTGTTTCTGCATTTCAGGGATATTATCGTGTTCCAAGTGGGTTCCAGTTTCTAGTCCATGGCATTCAAATTCTCCAGATAGTAAAGTAAAGCAAATATAGGGCTCACCTCATTTTTTTTACCCTTTCTCAGATTTACTGTTTTTCCTGATGTCCTATGTCTTGAAACACTTTATTACATATTTTAACAGATTTTTTTTTTAGTTATTTTACATAGGAAAGTAAATATAAATCCTGTTACTTCATCTTGTCTGGAATCAGGGTTTCTGTGTTGAGTTTTTAATGCCCAAATCATGATATCATAAAGCCACCTTGTTCTGGTTTCTAGAATTAATTCTTGTCAAATATCCCCATATTATTTCTTAGGATATATCAGGTAAATTTTTTTCATGCATTATTAGGATGAAATACCTCATATTCTTTTGCTGACTAGTATTTCTAAATTTTTTTTCCAATTATTTCAAGTAATTAGAAAACTCTTTTATTTTGTTTGGAGAATGGAATTGGTCTTTTACCCTAATTTCAGATACCTCGAGGGATTATAATTTTAAGACTATGTGTCGAAAGTTCTTAATATAGTAAAATAGAGACCATCTTATAGATAAAGAAGCCTAGAGTCTTTCTCAGAGTGCCTTACAGTTCGATACCCTACCTAGCATCTGGCCCGCTGCTATGTGGCATGGCTGGCTACTAACTTTCATTGTAGGAAATGAGATTATCGAAAATGCAGTGCCATCTAGCTTGTAATTGTAAAAAGTAAAAACCAAACCTCAACTAGGCCAAAGATTGAGGATTTTTCTTTAACCATTTCTAAAACTATTTCAAGTCATTATTCCTTGTCCCTGCATTGCATGTTCTCGAATGATTGACATTGGACTATCAATCCTTGTAAAGGAGTAGGTTGCAACTTGTAGCACAGATAAAACCATCATACAATATCTGAGATCATCAGAATATTTTCCAGAATCCCATTAGAGCTGTGTAATCATCAGCTTAGATCTTTCTCAAAGTTTCTCCTCCCTCATTAGGTCTTCACAACTTTCCCAAAGCCCTTAAGTTCTGAAAGTCCATCTGATATTCTGTAAACACCCATTCAAATAAAAACTTCCATAATTGCCTAAGTGTAAATAATAATTTTCAGGTGTGAGATAGTGTAAATATAAATTCAAAAAAGAAATTAATGCTAACATAAAAAATCTGTTTAAATATAAACTTGTAAAAAGACTAGTGTTAATTTTTGTTAATGAACAAATGATTTAAGATTTATTCTTATCCATGGCCCCTCAATATACGTAAATGTTTTGTATCATTATACCTTACTTGTCTATTAGAATCAAGATTTTACTTCCCAGTAGGGTCAAATGTAAGTAAAATCCTTACAGAATTTGTTTTAGTAATCTTTATTTCTCTCTGACTGAATAATATATAGACCTAAAAGTCTTTATATCTTAAAATGCATCCCAATGTTTCTTGTGTTATCTATTGTCTGATAAGACGTATTAAAAA
>NW_012139080.1:1434865-1437396 GCF_000956105.1 Propithecus coquereli | reverse complement strand
TCAGAGTTTATGAAAAGAGCAAATGCAAAAAAGTTGGCTCAAGTTGCAACTTTTCAAGTTGGAGCCACTGATTTTTGAGTGTCCGCAAAGAGTTCTTTACTTTTGCCAACAATGAACATCTAGAAAGCTGAGTTATTTAAAAATCATCATTGGATGATTCTTAAAACAAAACCAAACCAAAAACTTAAAATGATTTAATACTAAATGAAAATAGTGAGGAAAAGGAAACCTAGACTTCCCGACAAAGTGCAGAAATAACTTGAGCTATAGGTTCCCTTATGGTAACTAAACCTTCGTGATGCCACAGGAGTAAAAGTCATATTGGTGAACTTGTAAAACTTATATAAAATCTCTGAGAAGCCCCTGGAGGAGCAGAATGGGTTGGGTCGAGTGTCTGGGAAGGTAACAGGGAGACAGGTTTGGAATAGAAAAGATTTTCTTGTGCTCTGTTCACATCTCCCTCACAAAGAGGGCCTACTTTAAGAATTAGCCCCGGAGTGTGCAAACTGAGCTTAACGTCCCTCCTCAAAGGCCTTCACTCACTTGTGCCTTCTATTCAACTCTGATTTCAGAGAACCAAAGGGACTTTATTTGGGTAGGAAGTAAGAAAAAGCCTTTTTCATTGTTGTTACACGGATAGGTTGACAAGACATTAAAACTTTCTTCAAATTCTAAGAAGTTTATAACATCCTCTATCTCTGAAACCCATTTCAGTTAGGTAGATGTTCCCAGAATAAGGAATTATTAATTTGTTTTTCTTCCAAATATTTATGGCTAATCATTGAATGAGTCTGTTTTTAACAACTCAATTGCTTTGTTCTCTGTTTCCACTGCCCATTACAACCTTCGTGTCTTTACATCCAGCTGCCTAAATGCAAGAGTCACAAGGTTGGCAGTAAGTACAGCTGAAAATAAAATATTCTCTTGCTTAGGGCTGTACCATGTGCTTCTTCCCGCAGTAAATCTTTGTGTCCCACAAAGAAAATGTACTTCCCATCTCTGGGCATCCTTACAGATGCCACCCTATATCCCAGGAAAGAGAAAGCGAGTCTTAGTCCAAATTAGTATCTCTAGAAATGTGAATGCCACAAGCAAAGTAATCCATGGCTGTGTGGATTAAGCGTTTCCCAGCCTTGTGAAAGGCAAATACTTCATTACTGCATGAAATTCTCACTTTTATATAGAGGGTTGACACTTGATTCCACCTCATTGTGTATCTTTCTTTATCCTACATTGACTACCCCTAACTGTTCTCTCCTTTGCTCTGTGCCTCCAGAAACTGACTACTTCCCTTTGCCCTGGGCCAGTGAGGAAGGAGGGCGACCTCCACACAGGGCTGCATTCATGAGCTAAATGTCACAGATCCCATCATTCAGTCTCGTGGCCACCTCCCCAAGATTGTCTCCTTCCAGGCCCCTGTGATTCCTCTCTCCCATTGCCCCTTTAGGTCTAGAGCAGTAAAAGTACCCCTGCTTGTGGTTTCCCTACTTTCTACCCACATCTTTACAAGTGTCTCTCCTCAAATAACGTAGTTACTATGTCCTTTGTTTTCTAAAAATCCTCTGACTGATACACCACAAATAACCCTTCCTCTTCTCCTCCTTGGCCCTGATACCTGAGGGAAGTGCAGGCAACCAGAGCCTTCTTAAGAGAAAGTCTTACCCATGGAAAGAGATGGCAAAAATGTTTCATTTTGAATACCAACTCTCATTTGTTGATAGTAGCTGATTGGAGTACCATATTGAGAGAGATTGGAAGTTCTGTCTCTGAAGATAAAGAACAAAAGATCTTATTACAACTACTTTTTCCTGACTTCAGGACAAACAGTTGTCTTGAGACCTTAGCTCAGCCATACTTTGTAACAATGATCTCAGACTACATTAAGATAATACAGCTTCAGGATTTCTATACAGAAAGGTATAAGCACTAATTAATTTATGAGAGTCAGTTAGATGGCATGCCTTGAAGTGTTTCGCATAGCCCAATGCTGTTCTACTCAATTAGGTGTTTATTTGTGGTGTTTGAAGAAAGACAGTGGGGTGGCCAATGCCCTTCACATCATTGCATTTGGGAAATATGAATGTGTTCACGCAACAAAATTTTCCTTTGATATATATATAGTAGTTAAGAAAATGATTGCTTTGTGAGAAATAAGCTGGATGTCATGTAGAGGGATCACACTGATTGTTTAATTAGTGATAGTTACATTGAAGAAACTTCTGATGCCTTTTTAAATGACCTAGGAGGTTTGGGCTTGTTTGGTTTTTGTTTGTATTTTGATAAAATAGTGTGTTTCCTGGAGCTTTCATTTATTCACAGTCGTGGAATAAAGGAGTTATGCAATGACTGACTGCATCTCGTCTTCTACATGACAAACAGAGCAAAGATTTTAATAATACGAAATTCTAAGCTACAGTCTCTTACTGAGTATCTTTCAACACATAGAGCATGATCAATTTTCCAAAAAGAATTAAATCTAAGCCTTTGGAGGTTATTTCTCTCTGACCAGTGGCCATTCTTATCTAAAACAA
>NW_012139080.1:1428467-1430925 GCF_000956105.1 Propithecus coquereli | reverse complement strand
AATATAAATATAAATAATAAAATATAGGCAGTGGCACAATGGGAAATGGAATTTCTTATTTCTGTCTATCACATAGCAGAAGTTCAATCGATATTTGTTTTATTAAAATTAGCCTGAAGTCAGGGAAAGCTTCCCTGAGAAAATGATACCTGATCTATGTGTGGTGAAAAAAAGATGGAAAATAGCCTGATTAAACAAGTAGAAGTTATTCTAAGCACAGGGAATAATATGTCTAAAAGCATGGCACAGAACAATAGGTTTGAAAAACAGTATTTCTGTGTGGCCAGTGGCTGGAGAAAGGGTGCTGAATTATATATATTTTAGTGGAATTATGATAGAAGAGTCTATGGATATAGGAAGGAGCACATCATGATGTAGAGCTAAAGAATTTAGATATTTTCCTGAAGACCATTAAAATATTATAAGCAGAAAAATTTAGTGTCAGATAAAACACAGTCATGTGTCACTTAATGGGAATACATTCTGAGAAATGCATCATTAGGTGATTTTGTCATTGTGTGAACATCACAGAGTGTACTTACACAAACCTAGATGGTATAGCCTACTACACGTCTAGATAGTATATGGTATATGGTATAGTATATGGTATGGTTTATTGCTCATAGGCTACAAACCTGTACAGCATGTTACTGCACTTACTACTGAGGCGATTATAAGACATGGTAAGTATTATTATATCTAAACATATATAAACATAGAAAAAGTACAGTCTATATATATTATAAAAGATAAAGAGTGGTACACCTATATAGGGCACTTACCATGAATGGAGTTTATAGGACTGGAAGTTGATCTGGGTGACTCACTGAGTGAACGATGAATGAATGTGAAGGCCTAGGACATTACTGTACACTATTGTAGACTTTATAAACACTGTACACATTAGTATACACTAAATTTATTTTTAGAAATGTAATTTCACTATGAGGACATTACAACCCCTACAACATCACTAAGCAATGATGGAAAATTTTCACCTCCATTATAATCTTGTGGGCCCACCATTGTGTATGATGGTCCACCTGCTGACTGTACAGAAAGTTGGTTCTATCTGTGGTGTGAGAGTTGGGTAGAGGCAGGGAGCGATGATCAAACAAGAAGTAGGGACACAATAAGTAATTCAGGGGAAAATGGATGTGAGCTGAAGTCATTTCTCAGGAAGAAAATGGATAGAGTCCATTTTATTTAGGGAGAGATTTTGCAGAATTTTGTAAGAAATAGGATATGGTAAAAGTAGAGAAGAATTAGTGGACTACATTTTTATTTGGTTATTTTCAGTTTAAGTGCACTCATTATCCCACAGGATAGCCAATCTATTTTTTGGAAATGTTTACATGAAGGTGAAATCTGTATCCCTGAAACTTGATTTTTACTTTTTCTACTTGAACTATAAAAAAGAAATCAATGTTCCATTTAACATCTTTTTAAATCTATTTAAATCTATTTAAATACAGCTACAAAATCATCCCCACATATTCATTTTTTTCCAGATAAAAATGAATCCACTTCTTTATTTCTTAAATGACATGGTTTCTAGATATTTCTCCATCCTGGCCATGCATTTCTATACTCAGGTGTAAATACTTCTTTTAAAATGTAGTGGCCCACATGATTCCATATATGGGATGAGCTTTTTTGTTCTGAACACTGTAGGTTTAATAGTAGAGCCTGAAATTTCATGATATTCTTCCTTCCTTCCTTCCTTATTCCTGCCTTCTTTTGTTCCTTCTTTCCCTTCTTCCTCTCTTCCATCCATTTGTTTTTGGCAGTCATTTCGTACTATAGTTAGTACTATGTAAAGTTTTCAGTGGCCTAAAATCCTGAGGTTTATATTGCATTAAGAGTTCCCCTCTAACTTATCTTCAAGTAGCTGTACTATTTTAACCTAATGCAGAATATGTATATGATTGCGCCATCTCAGAACAGCAATGTAATTTGTAGATGTCCTTTACAGTTCTGATTCTTTCGTTGACCATATCAGTTATACCCCATGCTATCTGCTCTATTTATTAAGCTTTTGTTTATTTTCAAACAGAAGATAATCTTCTGACTTGCCATGATTCTTTGTTTCTCTGTTTTGGAACTAATCACTTTCTGCCTTGTGTTATAGTTATTTGGAAACAGGACTTATTGTTCATAGATGATAAGTTTTTTGACATCAAAATCCATTCTGATTTACTTATTCTTATTATTTTTATTATTTCCATGTCCTAAAAGGGTGTTTGGAACATAGTAAATGATAAATATTTTGATGAATAAATGAGTGACTGTATGATTTTAAAGTAATAAGAAAATTTGTTCATGGATCTTTTTGTTTCTGTTTTCTTGATCAACTTTGATCCACCCATTCTAAATTAAAAATCATTTTTTATGATAAACTATTCAAAATGGAAAATTGCAAATGAGTTGTTCTGATTTTTACTTTTTCTACTTGAAC
>NW_012139080.1:1427129-1428417 GCF_000956105.1 Propithecus coquereli | reverse complement strand
ATATATATATAGTAGTTAAGAAAATGATTGCTTTGTGAGAAATAAGCTGGATGTCATGTAGAGGGATCACACTGATTGTTTAATTAGTGATAGTTTTATTAAAGAAACTTCTGATGCCTTTTTAAATGACCTAGGAGGTTTGCGCTTGTTTGGTTTTTGTTTGAATTTGATAAAATAGTGTGTTTCCTGGAGCTTTCATTTATTCACAGTCGTGGAATAAAGGAGTTATACAATGACTGACTGCATCTCGTCTTCCACATGACAAACAGAGCAAAGATTTTAATAATACTAAATTCTAAGCTACAGTCTCTTACTGAGTATCTTTGAACACATAGAGCATGATCAATTTTCCAAAAAGAATTAAATCTAAGCCTTTGGAGGTTATTTCTCTCTGACCAGTGGCCATTCTTATCTAAAACAAATAGCCAGACAAAACATGTTCAACAATGACTTATGAGTCAATAGAGCTTCAACTATTCATTTTTGGAGTTTGACAGTAATTTTTTAAAAGGTCTGTCAAAGCTTAACATACACGTAATTGAAACAGTAAAGGGGAAAAGAGTATTTTGTTTTCTGATTCTGAACACGTTTTGTTGCAGTGAAGAAAAATTACAACTATTGTTCGGTTATTTAGTATGTTATTGCAACATTGTATAACACAGAACATTTATTGTTATAGAAAGTGCTTTTCACTTTAAAGGCCCAAGTCATAAAAAGTTGTGCACCGGTTATTATCATTTACCTTTTCCTTAGGTACATTACTTTTCATATGCTTTCATTAGTGCTTTGCTCCCTAGCGTGCAAGTAACTTAAAATCTACTTGCCAAAACCCAGCTGGGGAGAAAAAAGAAGTTATTCTTGCTTCAGTTCTTTAAGTTGGAACAAAGCATTTTGCAAGAGACGGTAGTTGTAAAAGAGCCAGACGGAGGAGCCTATAAAGCGTGTCTAGCAAGCATAGGATTGCTTTCTCTGATTTGCAAGACTTAATAGGCTTCAGGCAATTAATAGACACTATTATAGTTTTACGCGATCTTAATTTTGCATAATGCCCTTACAATGACTAACTCTAAAATGCTTGGTTAATAGTTTTTTACACATGAATTTTGATGTTTGCTTTTAGTACAAGGTGGCTTTTGTTGTTGTCATTAGGGAAAGGAAAAATTATTTGAAATAACTATCT
Organism: Propithecus coquereli; assembly: GCF_000956105.1. NCBI lineage: Eukaryota > Metazoa > Chordata > Mammalia > Primates > Indriidae > Propithecus > Propithecus coquereli. The sequence continues at coordinate 1,427,237 of NW_012139080.1, read as the reverse complement.
TGAATTGCTTCCCTAAAACTTGAAGATTGAAAAAATATATTTTTCTACTCACTGAAGTGTCACATAAGATGCTTTGATGTCTGCTTCTTGATACATGTTTGAGCACTG
>NW_012139080.1:1425802-1427079 GCF_000956105.1 Propithecus coquereli | reverse complement strand
TACAACATTAGGTTGATTATTTGAGATCTTTCTTCTTTTTTGATGTAGACATTTATTGCTATAAGCTTTCATCTGCATACCACCTTTGTTTTTTTTTTATTCTATTTTATCTAAGTATAGCCACCCCTGTTGTTCTTTGGTTACAATTTGCATGGCATATTTTTTGTCATCATCCCTTTACTTTCACCCTATGTGTGACCTTGAGGCTAAAGTACATCTCTTGTAATAGCATATAATTGGATCTTATTTTATTTATCCATTTACCCACACTATGTCTTTATTTTATTTTTTTTTTTTTTTTGAGACAAGGGTCTCGCTCTGTTGCCCGGGCTAGAGTGCCATGGCGTCAGCTTAGCTCACAGCAACCTCAAACTCCTGGGCTCAAGCAATCCTACTGCCTCAGCCTCCCAAGTAGCTGGGACTACAGGCATGCACCACCATGCCCAGTTAATTTTTTCTCTATATATTTTTAGTTGTTCAGCTAATTTCTTTCTATTTTTCTAGTAGAGACGGGGTCTCACTCTTGCTCAGGCTGGTCTCGAACTCCTGAGCTCAAGCAATCTACCCCCCTCGGTCTCCCAGAGTGCTAGGATTACAGGCGTGAGCCACCATGTCCGGTCTATGTCTTTTGAATGGAAAATTTAATCCATTTACTTTCAAAGTAATTATTGATGGATGAAGACTTACTAATGACATTTTCTTAATTGTTTTCTAATTGTTTTGTATATCTTTTGTTACTTTAGTCCTCTCTTGTTTTCTATCTTTACGATTTGGTGATTTTCTTTAGTGTTAACTTTTTTTTCTTTCTCTTTATTGTTTGTGAATCTGCTATAGTTGGTTTGCTTTGTGGTTACCATGAGGCTTATATAAAATATTTTACAGTCATAATAGACTATTTTTTACTGATAGCAACTTAACTTCAGTTGTAAACAAAAATTCTAAGCTTTTACCTTTCCCTCATAATATGTTTTTTTGATGTTACAACTTATATCTTTTTTATTATGTATTTCTTAATAACTTATTTAGCTAATGTTATTTTTTTGTGACTTTTATCCTTGTACTAGAAATATGTATGATTTACAGATCACCTTAATGGTATTGGGGTAGCCTGGATTTGACTGTATATTTACCTTTACCAATAAATTTTATACTTCCATGTGTTTTCATGTTAATAATTAGCATCCTTTCATTTCTACTTATAAAACTCCTTTAAGGATTTCTTACAAGGTAGGTCAAGTGGTGGCAAATTCTCTCAACTTTTGCTTGTCTGGGAAAGA
>NW_012139080.1:1424485-1425752 GCF_000956105.1 Propithecus coquereli | reverse complement strand
ATAGTGTGTGTGTGTGTGTGTGTGTGTGTGTGTGTGTGTGTGTGTGTGTGAGATTATCCACAATAAAGGGAAATCTTGGAATAAAATTGAATTCTACCATATAAAGCGGATGGGCCTTGGCTTTAATATAACCACTTGTTGCTACATATATTCGCATTGTAAATTGTTTATCATCAGTGATTGAATGAAAATCACATGCGACCACTTAATGAGTTATGCCCTTTTACTTTATCATGACACTTCTGTTTTTCGATGTGAAATGTACAATATTTTAGTTGTCTAGAGCTGCAGGAACAAATTACCACAGACCGGGTGGCTTACTATTCTATAACAGAGATTTATTCTCTCACATTTAAGGAGGCCAGAAGTCCAAAGTCAAGGTGTTGGCATGGTTGGTTCATTCTCGAGGCTCTGAGGGAGAATGCATTCTCGGCATTCCTTAGATTGTAGGTAAATCACTACAGTCCATGCTTTCTTCACATGGACATCTTCCCAGTGAGTCTCAACATGTCTGTTCCTGTTTATATAAGGACACCAGTCATTGGATTTAGGGCCTACTCTACTCCAGTGACCTTATCTTAACTGATTACGTCTGTGGAGACCAGATTTCCAAATAACATCATATTGTGAGGTTCTGCGTGGACATGAATTTTGGGGAGACACTATTTAACCCACTACAGAGAATTTCTTATATTGGATATATAAACAAAATCTATTATTTAATGATAGGTAGTACTGTTTGTGGTAGAATTAGGTTAAATAAACTCTGACAAAGACAAAGATCCATTTTGTTCATCATATTCATCTTCAATTTTCATAGAAATTCCATTAGGCTAAATATTATATTTTCTTTTCCCGAATACAATTACTCAGTAGCCTTACACATAGTACTTGCTTATCCCAGAAAGGATGACTTCACTAGAACGTATCCCATAAATAGAAGGGTGACATGGATGCTTGACATTGGAAGGAAGCTTTGACCTCTGCTCAACCCATCCAGTCAAACCAGGAAATCTACAAAATTATTCGCTTATTTGCTTACTTGTATATTCATCCATTCCTTTATTCTACAAGCAAGCACTGAACTAGACATTAAGGAAACTGGGAAGTATATTTCCTCCAATGGGGAATTTTATAGTCTAGTAAGGCAGGCAGTAGATAAATTTTTTCATTGTGATTTTTTTTTTTTTTTTGGTTTCTTTTTGAGAAAGGGTCTTGCTTTGTTGCCCAGGTTAGAGTGCCTTGGTGTCAGCCTAGCTCACAGCAA
>NW_012139080.1:1423482-1424435 GCF_000956105.1 Propithecus coquereli | reverse complement strand
AATCTAAGGACAAGCATCAAGTATGAGAGAGAGTGCAAGCATCAAATAAGAAATGTGTGTTTAATGAGTGTGTCAAAGAAACGAGAACTCAGTACAGAGAACCAAGGGAGATGAGCCTGAGAGAGGTCTGATCAGCATGACTTCATGAGCAGGGTAGCCTAAGCAAATCCCGGAAGAACCGACTAATGAGACTTGCTTGGCTTTAATTCCCATGGATAAGAACTATGTCTCTAGTTCTCCTAGCGGACGCTTGTTTTTCTTACTCTTGGATAGATAGGTAAGCATGGAATTCCAGAGTCTTGGGGTAAGTATATACTTACTCTTATCAGAAACCACCAATGAGTTTTCCAAAATAGTTACACCATTTTACACTCCAGCCAGCAACGTAGGAGAGTTCCAGTTGCTCCACCACTGCAGCCACATTTGGCATTGTCAGTTTTTTAACTCTAACTATAGTACCGAGTGTAAAGTGATCTTTTATAACAAAAATGTTAAAGATAACACTAATCTGCTGAGAACATTTTCTTGTGTCTTTGAGATACTTATATATCTTCTTTTATGAGGTGTTTATCCAAAATTTTACGTCTTTTTATTGTTTCCCTCCTTTTTTCTGACAAGAAGACATAAGCCATATGATGATAAAGCAAGTTGTTCTCATTATCTACCACAAGAAATGTTATTTTCAGAGGTAACTGTATTGTACATAATTGTGTTTTTAATTTTAGTTGATATGAAACAACTTTGACTGTAAAATAGGTTTGTTGCAGATGCACAGCATTTTTAAAGTTTTTAAGGATTGTCTAATGTGTATATTGCTACCAACACAGAAATAAATTCTTGCATAATTTCTAGCTTCTAGCCTAATCTAAATAGTAGATTCTCTTTTTCAATTCTGACAACATGAACAAGTCTTAAGTATTATTATTTAACTATTTCTCAAATTTAACAAATAG
>NW_012139080.1:1422429-1423432 GCF_000956105.1 Propithecus coquereli | reverse complement strand
AAAAAAAAAAAAAAAAAAAAGATAGATAACCAAAGGAGTGAAACAAGAAGCAAAAAATGCCAAAGGTAAAATTTGGAAAAATTAAGTTTTTTGGAAAAAACTGTCTGGATCATTGTGAAATGCATTGCTGATCTACTTTTCTAAAATAGCCATTGGCTGATGTGCATCCACTGATGGCACCCCCGTGTCTCAGGATGTTGTCACAGCTGTCCCTAGTGGCACCAAGGTCCTCACTGACACAGTGGTAGAATCAGCAATGGATGTGTTTTAGATGTGAAAGGAATCCTATGACTACAAAAGCATGTGAGCAATGTCATTTAGAGATTAAAGTCTAAGGGGTAAATCCTCAATTTTAAGCATCAAATCCACTATACAAATTCTAGAAAAGCATATCACTCACAGAACAATTAAAGTACTGCTTGTAGATATTCTTTAAACTGAGCCATTCTTCACTTGAATACAGCAGTCCTTCAAGCATAAAATGATCAGGTCTTCTCTTAAACTCTGATAAATATCAGTTATAACATTTAGTCCAATTCTTATTTGCTTTGATGAAACTCGAGACCTCTTAATTCAGTGCGGGGACCTTTAATTTAATTCGGGGTTAGTACTACTGAGAAGAGGAAAGATTCCTAAGATCTGAATATCCTATGGTAAAGAGGGATGTTTTTAGACAGCCAAAGCTCTTCTAAGGGAGCTTTTACCAGTCTCTCATTGAGGCTTCAATTTTAAATGACTTAATTAGGTTGTATTTTATATACTATTTTAGTAAGAAAAATATCCCCAAATTTTGGCCTGTGATATTCTGTCATGGAGAATGTAGTGTCAGTAGAAGGACTTTAGAACCATTTGCCCTTTTAAACATTTAACATCGTCCTTTGGTTTCTGAAATATGAACATGTTAATTAAAGAAAACAGACTGAATAAAGCAAATCGAGTAATATGAAACACAACTGAATTAGATTGTATGTTCAAAAAATGTATTATAAAAATGTTCAAATTC
>NW_012139080.1:1413948-1419957 GCF_000956105.1 Propithecus coquereli | reverse complement strand
TATCTGTATTTTATTGCATCTGCTGAATTTCATTAAGATTGTTATTTTTAATTCCTTTTCAAGTAATTCATAACTTTCCTTTTCCTCAGGGTCAGTTACTGGAAAGTTACTGTGCTTCTTTAATAGTGTATTTTTTAATGTATATTGTGTTCTTGCATTGATGTCTGCCCAGTTGATGGAAGAATCACTACTTACAAACTTTACCGAGTGGCTTCCATAAACACTTTCACCTATAGATGGGTTTTAGTCTACCAGTTGGGGAGCGTGTGGTGGCTCTGGTTCTGAGAAGATACAGTGATATTATAGCCTTTATGCAGTTTCTTTAGCTGAAATCAATGTCAGCAATAACTGTGGGTACCTCAGTGGCCTAGGCTGTAGGAGTTTGCAGGCAGCAGTAGTAAGCACACGAGTTGTTAAAGTCCTCAGTGACAAGGGCTTTGGGGATCCTCCTCTTATTTCCTCCACAATGGTGAGACTTAGCTAAGGGAACCTCTCTTGGTATTAAATCTAACATAGTCTATAGGCAGCTACAGTGGTGCTGGGGTTTAGGGTGAATGTCCTCAGAGTAGCTGTGGAGCAAGGTCTTAGGTTGAGGGTCTTGTGAATCTACTGTGGCATCTGGACCTTGGGATGCACGTTCACTCTCTGAGGCTGGGTTGGATGCAGATTGTACCAATAGCGGAAGTATATGACTCTGAGCCACCATCTGGCAACTCAGGCTCAGGGCACCAGGTTGTAGCTGTAATTCTGATCCTGGGGTCAGGGGACAGCACTGGCCTGTCTCTGGGGAAGAAGGAAATAAGGGGTGCTCTGGAGTTTTGAGATTGGGGAGCAGGTTATGACTGCAATTTGCAAACTGGAGCCCATAGAGTACAGAGGATGAGGCATCAGGTAGTGATAATTCTGGACCCTGGGATGGTGAGACACAGCAGTATGCCAGACTCCGTGAGGCAAATACTTTGGAATGGCAGAGTGGAGATGTTGCTTGTGCCCTAGGGGGCAAGGAGCAGCACAATAATGACTTCACTCCCCGAAAAGTGGGTGTCTCAGCAGCTTGAACTTTAGGGAGTTAGTCCAGTTCCAGGGAAGCAGGGTTCTACGGTTGGCCTGTATGACAGGATATCTCAGCTCAGCCACTACTCTGTTTCCCTGAGACACAGGGTACTGCATTAGCCCAGCCTTGGGATGTGCAACTTCTCAGATTGGCAAGACATTGATTCCCCAGAAGGTGGTACATAACTTTAGCTTAGGCCCAGGGGGTATGATTGCTTTAGGTGACCAAGTCATCATTTCCCTTGCATGCAGGGCACTGCTTCAGCTTAGGCACAGGGAGCATGATTTCTCTGATCAGCCAAGGTACTGTTTCCTGGGAGGCAGGGTGCTGCCTCAACTTAGGCACTGGAGGAGGGGAAGTGGGAAGTGTGATCACCATTTTGCCAGATCTTGCTTCAGCTCTGACACAAGGGGCAGGGCACAGCAGTGACTGGGAGGGATAGATGGAGCAGCTCTGTAAAGGCACTGTTTCCCTGGTGTGCAGCTTGATCTCATGCCCTGAGGGGCAGTGTACAGCAGCAACTGGGAAGGGTAGATAAAGCAGCTCCATGGCAGCTTGGCCCCACAGAGTAGCGTATAGCAGCAGCTCAGCTCTGGGATGTTGGTCCTCCAGGCAAGGATGATTCATCAGTAGCCAAGCCTGAGGGATGGAAGGGTGCTATTTCCACTTGCCATCAGAGCAGGACAAACTCCAGCAGTAGTTCTAATTCCAAGGTGGTGTAGCACAGTAGCTACATGGGCCTCAGGGGGTGAGGCACAGGCTAGCCTCCTTCTCTGGGGGGAGCACAGCTGTGTTGACTCTACAAAGCTCCCTCAGCTGAGCTTAGAGTCTGTGAGGACTTCAGGGGTCCCCAGTGGTGAGGACTATAGATGTCCAAGGTGTTGACTGGGGCAACTGGGTCTCTTGCCTATCTTTTTCCTACATTAATAAGACCTTCCTAGTAATGAGCTAATCCCAGCTAGGGGATGGGGTGATGGACCAGGTGTTTACTTCTGTTCTTTATGCAGCCATCCTGAATTTCTGTATTCTAGAGAGTTTCTTCTACTCCTTTGATGCACTCTGCACTCTCCTTTAGTTACGTTCTTCAGAATTATTTGTTGTTTTGGCTGCCTTTGTGGGAGGACCAGTTCTGAGGGCTTCAAGTCAGCCATCTTGCTGCAGTCACTCCCTCCTTCACTTTTGAAGATTAATTTCACTGTAGATGGAATTCTAGGTTGGTGTTTTTTCTTTCAATGCTTTGCATATTTCACTTCAGTTTTTTTCTTTTTCTCCTGGTTTCTGATAAAAAGTCCTCTGTAATTCTTATTCCTGTTTCTTTATAAGCAAGGTGTTCCCCCTCCACCATGGCTTCTTTGAAGATTTTCTCTTTGTATCTGGTTTTCTGCAATTTGAATATGATTGGCTGAGGTGTACCCTTGGGTTCTTTCTTGTTGCTGTTGTTTATTTGTTTGTGTTTGTATTTATCATGCTTGGTGCTGTCTGAGTTTCACAGATCTGTGGTTTGATGTCTGTCATTAATTTTGAAATGTTCTTAGCCAATATTACTTAGAAGATTTCTTTTGCTTCATTCTTTCCCTTTTATCCTTTGATATTCCAATTATACTTTTTGTAATTTTTCCATAGTTCTTGGACATTCTGGTGTTTGTGGTTATGTGTGTTTCATTCTTTTTTCTTTCTGCATTTCAATTTAGAAAGTTTTTATTGACTGTCCTCAAGCTCACTGGTTCTTTCTTTGGGCATGTCCAGTCCACCAATGAACTCATAAAAGTCATTCTTCATTTTCGTTACAGTGTTCTTTATTTCTAGTATTTTCTTTGAATTTTTTCTTAGAATTTCCATCTCCCAGCTTACATTATCCATAGGTGTGATCTACTTTTTTGATTAAAGCACTTAACAAATTAATTATGAATTAATATTAATTAATAATTATCTTTTCCACATCTGATAATTCCAACCTTGGTCTTCTTTCTAAGTCTGGTTCTGATGCTTGCTTTGTCTCTTGAGACTGTGTTTTTTTCTTGTCTTCAGCATGCCTTGGAATTTTTGTTTAAATTTGGACATGTTATGCTGGGTAATAGCAACTTTTGTGAGAGGCCTTCAGTGTGAATATTTATGTTAATCTTGCTAGGAGTTGGCTGTGTTTACTGTTTTCTATAGGTGCCAGAGAATTTAAGTTCCTCTTGTGTCCTTGTTTTCATCTTCCTTTCTGACTCTGGGTTTCACTAAATACTCCTCCTCAGAGACAGTGTGTCTATTGCAGATCTTTCATCTGAAATCCACTGTTCTACGCTGGAGCCCTGCTGGTTTGGTGCTGAGGTGTGTGTGGGAGGGGGAAGTATTTCTCAGTTTTATGATTAAATCTCAGTCTTTTACTGTGCTTATCTTCCTGGGTTGTGACCTTCACAAGTATTTCTTAGGCTCCCTTCCACCTCCCAACACCCACGAACCTTGGAGGACTAGAGAGGGCTAGAGTGGGAGAAATGCCCTCTTACAGAGCAGGAGAGAAGACTTTACCAAGTTTTGTCTCCTGGAGACTAGACCTTTGTTATGGAGAATGGTCAGTGAGTATTTCACAAAGATCCCCTCCTCCTACTAGAGCCATGAGTTGAATTTTATTTTTTTTTTCAACTTTTTCCTTTAGAAGAGGAGTGACAATTTCCAAGCTGTTAACGTGTTGGAGCTAAATCTAGAACAATCTGTTTCTGTGTATTTCTGGATGTGTGTGTATACAATTAGTTAGAATATGTTATGGGAAAATACATTTTAATAACATTTGTAAAGTTTGACCTAACTCTGAATAGTTGATGTCAGAAGTCACACATAGGCCAAGGAAAGAAAATAGTTCAAAAAGCAGGGAGTGATTATCTGAGTCAGGTTATATGAAGACGGAGAATGGAGGTTTCTTTTCAACACTTTGAAACTATGGGTGATGTTGAGAAGAGTTTAGATAGTAAAATCTTGATTCAATGGCCTTCTATCACACCCTTTTGAGAAGTTTTGTCGTCAACGAAAAGAGACATATGCAATTGTAACCTGAGGTAGATGTGAAATCAAGGCAGTTTTTTCTTTTGTAATATGGGAGATTTCATAGTATATTTATGCTAATGGAAATAATCCATTAAAAAGAAAACATAGATGAGGTGAGAAATAGTGGGGATGATGTCTGAGACAATGTCCTTGGGCACGCAAAAGTCACTAGATTAGTTGTGTAACTATAGGGGTTGGCCTTGGAAAGGGAACACAGATAATGCTTTCACAGTAGCAGAAGAGAAGGAAGAACATGAACATAAATGCAGTCAGTGAATAGATATGATAGTGTGAACTTGCAGGGAAATTCCCTTTTGATTGCCTCTGTTTTTAGTGGAATACAAAACAAGGTCAGGGGCTGGGAGTGAAGATAGTACAGCAATTATTGGAGGCTTGAGAAGAAAAAGGCATGTACGAACCCCTGGCTGCACTAATGGCTCATGTGAGGGTAGAGGTCATGAATTTAAAGTGAAAGCAGTCAGCATGATGGCATTAAGTAGCAATGAGAAGCATGGAGAATACCTGTCCCACAGAGTTAGAAGTGACTAACGAAAATGACAGCAAAAGCTGTCATTGCTTGAGAGGTTCACAGAGAAGAAATGCATTCATGGGAGTGCTGGGTATCCCTTAAATTAGGAAGGTAAAGTGAATGTTTAGGAAAGAGAGTAGGATATAAAGGTATTTGCTGATAACAGATTAGTGGAACAGAATAGCAAATTCATGGATAATCTGTGTGTGTGTATGTGTGTGCACACAGGCATTTTGATAATAGTAGAATTTCACACCAATGCAGAAAAAAATGGATTATATAATAAATACATTGTGATAACTGGGACGGGGAGTTGGATCTCTATCTTACATTTTACATTAAGAAAATTTCAGAGAATTCAAATATTTTAACATGAAAAAGTAAATTATAAATTTTCTAGAAGAAAACATGGAAATTTAAAAAATAATTTTGAAATAAACAAGACATTTCTAAATAAGTGCAGAAATCATTATAAATTATATTCATCAATTTTACTGTTTAAAGTTTAAAAAAACTACATTACAAAGCATATATAAAGAAAAGCCAAAGATAAATGTTAAAATGAAAAATATTTCCATTTACCTTGCAAGAAATGCTTAATTTCTTTTATTAGTCAATAATGACCATTAACAGTTAATAAGACCAATAATCCATATAAAATGGGGAAAATATAAAAAGATAATGTATTTAATAAATAAAAATTACATGCAGATAGCTCAGGCGTATTATGAGATACTCTGTTACTCATATTAAAAATGAAAATCAAAACTTAAAAAGTCCCAATGTCATCCATCAATCCGGCAAAGATCAGAAAGTTTGAGACCCCGTTGTTAGGGAGCAGACATTATACATTGTGGTATATGAGTGAAAGATGGGAAACAAATGGAATAGAGTACTTTGTCAAATAAAATATGGTACATCATTACAGTGGAAACTAGCCAATTGAAAGAATGAGCTAATGTTATATACTGCTTTGACGTGTGCAAAAATAAATTATTGTAGTAATAATAATTTGAAGATGACATAATATTGCAACTAGTAATACTACAAAGCTCCTGCCTGGTACTGGTCTGTGGCCTGTTAGGAAAACAGGGCCGCTTATCATCACTTGAGCTCCGCCTCCCCGCCCCGTCTCCCTTCCCTACCTCGCGGACCTCCCACCTCCACCGTGGAAAAGTTGCCTTCCATGAAACTGGTCGCTGGTGTCTAAAAGGTTGGGAACCACTACAAAAAGCAGTATTATAAAAGGAGCTACCCAAGACTCAGAACATTGTATGTAATAGTCTCCTTGTATTTAATCGTGTCTTTGTTAATAAATCAAATTAAAAGCAAGTGTACATACACACACACATGCACAAACATACAAATATACCTACATTTGCATAAAATATATAGGAAC
>NW_012139080.1:1397814-1413541 GCF_000956105.1 Propithecus coquereli | reverse complement strand
AGAAAATGAATAACAATAACAGCAAACAAAAGTCAAAATATGTGATGACAGGAAAAAGTCCAAAGATGTCCGTGACCATAATAAATGTAAATGCAGTAACTTATTTAACGTCAGAGCTACCCAGCCCCCCTCCCTTCTTCTGTTAAGAAAAAATAAACAAAAGGCAATTATGCTGCTTCTGCTATTAGAACCAATGTAGTTTTGCAGATAGCGACTTTTCTTAGGGGAAATATTTGGTTTGCAAATTTTTCCCCCTAAATATGTGTGTTCTGCTGCTTCAGTCTATTTTAGCCTCAGCAGAAACCCAAGATGTATGGACAAAGATCATATTGTAAATTACAACAGTGATCCAGATTTTTTACTTCCTTCTGAACACCTGTCCTTGCCATTATCTCTGGAGAGCCCTCCCACTCCGGCTCTGGCTTTGGCCATGTGATCGAATTTGGCCAATGGTGTCTTAACGAACATGGCATGAGCCGAGGCTTGGACAGTGCTTATATATGGGGAGTGCCTGCTTCTGCCCTCTGCCTTCACTGTGAGAGCGTGCCTGCTTGAGGATGAAGGACGGAGGAACAGAGCCAAGCCACAGCAGTGATTCCATGAAAGGCCATCCTAGATCAGCCATCAGTCAAAAGCCAGCCATCCTTCATAATAAGTGAATGATTTCCACAAATTGGATAATCGAAATCATCCAATTAACCCATAGATTTGTGAATTAAATAAATGCTCATCGTTTTAAACCACTGAGTTCTGAGGTGATTGGTTATGTGGCATTATGGTGGTAAAAGATTCTTGATGCAGATGATGAGACTTTTGGGGTTGGCTCTTTCAGTTAGTATAGAATTAAGAGCAGTGGTAAATGTCACATGGTAATGTGTTAGGAGTCCTCATACATCGGTATAAGCCGATGCTCTCGGGCAAGTGAGACACAACTCACAGTCATTTGAAGGGCTACTTTTCAGTTTCCTCCACCAAACAAAATATAAATGATTTGTAAAAAGTATCAAAGGTTTAATAACTCCTGCTTTTCCATACTTCCTATTAGCATCAATTTATGTTCCTTCAACTCTTTCTGTTCAGCTGCTATGTATTATAATTCTTCTCGTTTGCCAGTTTCATCCTGCATCTGACAGTTGCCTTCTCTTTTCTGGCTCTCTTGCCTCTGTTTAACCTGCCACTGCCTTTTGTTTCTCGCCCTGTGCTTCGGGAAAAGGAAGATAACTTGGCATACCTGCCAAAGACTTATGACAGTAATGTATGAGCAGAATGTTCCACTGATGTCTCCGAATAAAACAGTACCCTCGAGAAGACAAACTCTCTGTCATTCGATTATCTGGGATACAAACATATCTAAAAATGCAGAGCAAAATACGTTTTAAAGTAAAAAAATTCTTTTAATAATGGAAGTGTTGAGAATGATGTAGAGGAAAGAACATAAGCTTTGGAGTCAGATATTGCTGGGAGTGAATTCTGACAACCATTTACCCAGACAAGTTACTTAACTGCATGGTACCTCTTTTATCTTCTGAAAGATGTGAGGATTATGTGCGATAGCCTCCCTAAACTTCCACCACAGCCAGCATGTTTCTTCTCTCCAGTCTTTCTGGTTTTGCCAACAATTAAGGCTTTTTTTTTTTAACCTACCTCCTAAATGTCACTCAAACCTTTAGCAATTCTGCTCTGTCTCAGCCCCTCCGAAAGGGTACGCTTTCAGAGCCAGAACTCTTTCTCAGCAAAAGCCCTACGGTTACTAGGACCCAACTGTATAATTAGACAAAGAAAAGAGAAAGCTATAAATAACATTTTAAAAATTTTATTTGGATATATTTTCAAACTGGGATCATTTATTCTTCTCAGATTCATAAAAATAATGCTTCCTCTATTCATTAACAAAACACTTTAAATTCCACAGAATTTTCAGAACAAATCTGGAAGTTTACTTAGTTGAACAATTATAAGAACACTACTAGATACTATTACATGCCATAATTAATAGGCTATAACTGATCAATTTAATTTATGAGCCCATTGAATGATGACCATGGTCATTTTTTGAAGAAACATCTCATGCGATACGTATTCGACAAAATAAAAATTCATATCTTTGTTGTCTAATAATAGTTTTTGTAGCTGTGTATTTTGCTGTATTACTATTCATTTAAATATCTTTTCAATTTAAGTTCCTAAATTTGCATCACATCCACCTTTGTAAGCATTGAATTATAGACGTTAGTGTGCAATTCTTTTTTTTCTTTTGATCAATAAGGCAACTTTCTTGTTCTTACACTGTTATAGAATAGGACTACAATAGGACAACTAAAAAAGCAAAAAAGTCCTATCAGATGAGGCACCTAGCACTTATGCCATGGCTGAGAGGTTAAAAATAAAAGCTATTATTTATTGAATGCTTCAAATGTAGTAAGTACCTTGTGCATATTACCTCATTTAATTATAATGAAAATTCTTCAGGATAGCCCTGACTTGTAGGATGAAGATACCACTACCTTGAGAATAAACAGGGTTCCCAGGTTAAAAATGGCTGCAACACTAATAGACCAAGAACAAAATAATTATAATAACCACCCAGCCCCACTTTAGCTGCACCTGTCTGAAAATAATGTCCCTACAAATTTCCCTCCCCCTCCACGTGGTAGAATCCTTTGACATCCTAGCCAGTCATAGATGCTGTCAATTTCTTCTTATATTTCCTCCTCTCAGGTTCACTTTGCCTTATTGATTTACTTAACTCATTTGCTACTTGTGTTTTTCAAGCAAATGGCTTATGCTATTCTTGGAGGGTTTTAGGGAAGGGCATTTTCATGTCAATGGCCGGGTGAGGAGTTGAATTTTACAATGAAGATGAGGAAAAGTCAAAGGGGAGTGGGAATCTTTTCAACTTGTCAAAGCCATAGAACGAATGTGAAGATGGTGGATTAGGAATCAAATTTTGGAGTATATTCAATGAATTGGAGCTTGAGTTGCCATCATGAGGCGTGCAAGTGCACCAATATTTTCTGTTAGTCCTTTTGTTTTGGACAAAATAGTCAGAAAACATTCTTACAGTCCAATGTAACAAATCAAGGAATCACTTTTTAGTTTATTTTTCATAGTTTAATGCTGTTAAAAAATGAAGAATTGTTTACTTCAGCCATTCTTGTATGATATATCAGGAAAGAAAATATATGGGGACTCAGCCTAGATTTTTATGGAATTAATCTTAAATTCCTCAGAGTTTGGATTCCAGATTTTCACATCTGTAGGGAACAAAGGAAGAATAGCATACAAAACGTTAATTCCATTTGTTGCATGATACTTTTTTTCTTTTGATGCTTTATAATACTAAACAGACCATTGTGGGTTCTCAGGAATTCTGCAATGATATTGACATCTTGCTCTTACCTAATAGTGGCAATCTAAATTGGAAGCTACCACCAGCGTATAATTCCTGCTGAATAATGACAAACTGGTAAAGATAATAAAATGTTAAGGTATCCCCCAAGCTAAAGACTTCCTAGCTTGTCCAAATTATCTCACTTAACCAAATCTGGGAAAACTGTTCTGATAAGGAAGCACATATTTTCTTCTGTATCACTCCTCTATTAGATTTTTCTACTGCTTTGTTCCCAAACATGGCCTGAATCTCAATTCTCTAATCCTCTGGAGGATTGAACTGAAGCTATATTTTGCAGCACTTTGCTTGATATTACACTCTTGTTTGGCTTCTTTTCCTTCATTGTCCCATTTTCTCATATCCCCACTAGTTTTTCCAGGGAATACTTTCTAATAAATCACTTCCACATGAATCCTCATCTCAAGAGTCTGCCTCTGGGGAACTCAATCTGAGATAAACATACATTAAAAATGTGAAAATCTATAATTAGTGGAATAATCTAATTAGACTTTATTGAGCAACTATTTTGTTTGGCACTGTCAAGGCATATTATAGGCATAGTTTATGTTTTCTATATGGAAATTTTTCTGGGGCTGATGTTTGCATATCTTTCATTCACTTGTTTACGTAATACATAGAATCAAATATTTAAAATTGCATATGACTTGTGCTTCAAAGAACTTTCCAGACTATTGAAACTAGTTCTAACCTCTCATAGATACTTCAAGAAAAGCTAAGGAGTGAGCCATGATTGTACAACTTGCTAGAGGTGAAAGCTAGAATTAGATACTCCTTTCATGATTTTTCTAGCCAGCACACAGTGGTGTCCTCCTGCTTTTTTTCTCCTTTATCTGCCTACAGTGAAGATACAGAACAGCTGGTCACCATCCCTTCTATTTGGTTAAAGAGTGCAGGGATGGATTATTATGGAAATCATTTCCTTCCCTTCAGTCCAGTGGGTGCTGACTCCACTTAAGGGAAGGAGCAACAGAGGGGAGACTTTAAATGCTGCTGGCCTGTGTCCATGTAGTCTGCGGGTAATGGAGCCCTTTGATGTCTCAACATTCATAACCACCAAACTGAGCTTTCCAGTCAACAGAAAAGCTATTTTACACTATTTCTGAGGTGATGAAATAACTTAACTAGACATGGTTAATCACATAGCTGGTGATTATGCCATGCAAGGAAAAGCCACTAAAATAAGCCAACTGCCTCTACAAAGAACAAAGGAAAACTCCCTAGCAAGCACACATGTAGCTGACTCAAGTGTTCTGGCATGACTCAGTGCTTTACCATCCAGATTCACTCTCACTATTTTAATAACATGAAACATAACCATCACCGTGTCCGTGAGAATTCTGCATACCTGCCTGACGTGCTTATTGCTTCTTCTGCGTGGCAGTCAGCATTTTCCTTTACCTTGCTCGAGATTTATCTGACTTTGATCACACTGCCACACTGAACACCAACAACAGTTTTTCTGGGACTAAAGCAGAGAAAGAAAGCTCTTTTGTAAAAGTTTAATCCCATTTAGGTCATCTGTTTATTGCTTTGTCTAAAACATCTAGATTTTCAGATGATTTGACTGGTATTACAAATGCAAATCCTGTAATAAATGAGTGTCCCTATAGGTTAGCAGCATCAAGGGAAAAATGATCTGGGGAGAATAGCACTGACAAGTTGGTTTATTAGTTCAGCTGGCTTTAAAGACCAGCCAAGGACCTGTTTGCAAGTAGATTGTTTATTTATATCAGTGGATGTTCAGCTATTTCAAGAAAATAAACAAATGGGATCTATTAGAGCAGATTCTTTCTATGTAGAGGAAATTCTAATTTTTGTAAGTCAAAATGAATTGAAAGCTAATGAAATATATACCCAAATATTTCCAAAAGCCTGGAAACTAAATAAATAAAGGATCTTGAAGTTAAACTATTAATTATAGTATATAACTGCATTTTTTATTTGACCACCAGCTAGATAAATGATGATTTGGTTTAAAAAAAAAACTTTTTAAAAAGTTTCTGATGGACTATCTAATGTTGGTTAATCATAGAGGTCATTATTAGTCTAAAAACCATCCAAGGAACAATACAGGACTAAGGAGGTACAATTTTAAAAATTGGAACTTCAATTCTAGAAAAATTTTAGGGAAAATTAACCAATGCTGTAAAAAGAATTTGGGTTTTATGCTTAGGTGACTAAGCTTTTAGGAGGTAATGTGACAAATCACTAATAGCTCATTCAATACAAGAAAAGAAATTCAATAATGGATTAATTTGTTTAATTGTATTCAAAAATAAAATACCAACAGACCATGAAACATTTAATTACAGGTGTTTTCAGTGTCTATATCATGATATGGTATGACGAGGAAACTTATTACACACCCTGGGCCCTCGTTTCCTCATCAATAAAATGATGAGGCTCCTTCCCTTAGTCAAAAATATTTATAGGATTCCCATTCTGTGCCACAGGATTTAAAGTACTGAGCCAAACAGTCAAGTCTTTGCCTTCTTGGAATTTATACTCTTGAAGAAAAAAAACACATAATACACACGTAAAAAATATGTTACCAAGATAATTTCAGATAGCGGGAGCAACTCTGAAGCAAATAGGACAAGGTGATATAACAGTGACTTGGGGAGGAAGAGCTACTCAGTTCGGGGAATCAGGGATGAGGTTAGGAGGCGTTATCTGAGTTGAGACCTGACAGGAGGGAGGGAGGGAGGGAGGGATGCAAAGGTCTGGTGTGGGGCATGGGTGAGAGAAGAGAATACCAGCCAGTACTAGGAGCCAAAGCCAAACCAAAGGCCTTAGTATTGAATGTGGTGTGATAGAAGCATAGAAAGGAAGCCAGGATAGTAGACGAAGCAAAGTATAAATGGTCAGATGCATGGCATTTGGACTGTGGTATGGAATTTGGATTTGAGTCTAAATATATTGAAAAAGCAGCAGAAGATTTTGAGCAAGAGAGTGAGTGGCACTTACATATTCTAAAGATACCTCTGGCGTTTCAATGTAGAATTGATCCTAGAGTAGCAAGAATAAAGGGAGTGAAACCAGTTAGGAAGGTAATAGTTACCCAAGAGTGAGATTAAGATGATTTGGATTAGGGAGGTTAGATTAGATCAGAAATTCTCAATTTTTCTTGTGCAATCGATTATTTTGCCAGTCTGTGGACACCTTGCAAATTAATGTCTTTAAATGAATAAAATAAAATGCAGAATATTTTTTAAAAAGACGAGTATATTACATGTGATATTTTAAAGATATGTGATTAATACACTAAATAACAAAATTTAATGTAAAAATATATTTTGAACTATCTGCTCAAGCTGTAATGCGATATGAAATATCTGACTTATATTGATGACTAAGTACTGCTAAGATTAATGTGGCTAGTGCTACATTCATGATTGAAGAAAATGCTAAATGTCAATTAGAAGTCTATGAAAATAAAGATGTAAGTTTTCCCTTACGAATTCACAGATTCTTTAACTCCAGGTGAAGTCCCCTTGATAAATGATTTCTATGGATAGAAACTTTCACTTGGTTATCCTAATTCATTTGCAAGGTAAATTATCATAGATGATGCTGGAGGAAAAAATGATTTTCTGGGCCATTGGCCATTTACGCGACCATGGCTGCAGTTTCCTCAGTTTACACAGTTTTTTCCTTCTTCCAGTGAGTCCTTTCTGGGGAGCTCAAGTTCAGAATAGGTGTACCTTTTCTATCTCTACAAAGAGTCTGTGTTGGTATCAAGATAAAGTCTGTATTTTTCAGTTTGCCAAAATAGCCTCACTTCACCTACAGTTGGCTTCCGCCATGGGGGTAGCAGTATTAATGTAATTCAATGTGGAAATTTATATGTCAAATATGAATATACAACAAACAAGGCTTTATTACTTTACATATCCATTGTTGCTTTGAAAATATTTATTGACTAAATAATATGTATTAGCACATTTTTAGCTCCTGTTTATATATTGAAACATTTTTTTCCTACCCTATCAGAAACAATAGAAAAAACTGGGGAAAGAAAAGTCCTAGGTTTTGGTCTTGGATGTTCTGTATTGTTTGACAGCCTTTGACAAGTTAGATGACTCATCTGTTTCCTCATTTATAATATAAAGCCAAATGTATCTATTTTACATCCTATCACCTCTACTGTCCTACATTTCTATGAAAAACTCAACAGATTAAACAAAACGGAATAATTCTCTTTATATTATCGTTGTAATATGGTGCACTCTTCATGGTTATTTTGTTTGGTTGCTTATATTACACATAGAAGAGTTATAATTATTTTGACAGGCTTAACACTGTCAAAATAGCCCACAGACATTATGTATGAAATAGGGAAATCTTACTTTTGATGTTTGTCTCTGAGACACTGAACAGTTTCCTACTGTATTCTTTAGTGTTTTTTTTTTTTTTTTAAGTAAATCTTGTCCAATACTCAATGTTTCCTTTCCACTTCCAGCAATCATTGCTTTCAAGGTAATTCTAATAAGTAATTCAAGCAGCAATTTAGAGGGAAAAATTAATTTATTTGTTTGTCTCTGAGACACTGAACAGTTTCCTACTGTATTCTTAGTGTTTTTTTTTTTTTTTTTAAGTAAATCTTGTCCAATACTCAATGTTTCCTTTCCACTTCCAGCAATCATTGCTTTCAAGGTAATTCTAATAAGTAATTCAAGCAGCAATTTAGAGGGAAAAATCTAGACTTTTGTTATGAATGAAAATAAAGTGTAAAAACAAAATAATCTTCTCCCTCTAATCTCAAAAAAAATTTTATTTATGCATTTAGCCTTAAACACAAGTATGGGTTGTATACACTAAGCCTGTAAATCCATCAAGATAAACGTGAGAACCAGCTCTTGTAAACCTGTTAACCATTTCAACTAGAAATTTTAACATTATAAAATTTTAAAGAGTCAATGACAGAAGATATAATTTAAGCAACTGGTTAGCGTAATATGACTTGGGAATCAAAAGCTAAATTTCTGTGATAAGTATTATGAAGAGCCACATGGCATTTATCATGAAGATATAATCAAAGTGTTTCGTTGTGACATAGAGTTTTAAGATCCAGCTATTAATATCATTTGGCCTGGGTTAATGGAGAGGGAACTTCAAGTTTTACTTTTTGGCTATACTCGACAGGCATTTCCTCATCAAAGCGGTGAATCCAGAATTATCGCCAAGACTGTTAATAAGCAAGGAGTCTTGTATACCTGAGTACTAGTTAATCCTATTTATTTCTGAGAGAATGTGAGACAAGATGAGAGGTATTACAAAGGGTAAATATAATTGTACTTATTACACATAGAGTTTGGATTGATAAGAGGGAAGCTTGACTCTATTAATGTCATCTATGAAATAATATAAACATAGGATAGGAGCAAAATGGCATAATTGAACCACGATCCTTGGGGACAGCTACACATTAATCTAATTTCTCATTCTACTAGGCTGTCATCTTGGGCAGTTACTTTAGACGTCTGTGACTCAGTTTTGTAACCTGTAAACACAGTCATGATGACAGTGATTAAGAGAGTCCCCATAAGCAGCAGTGGGACAATCCACGTGAGAAAGTGTCTTGCAATTGATTAGGCACTAAATGAAAGTTAGTTCTCTTCTTTTCAAAATAAGTGCTTACATTTTCTAGTCTGTACTAACTAAAATTGAATAGAGTTACTCCTTAATTTTCAGGCATTGTAAGATACATATTCTAGATAAGATTCCTTTTTTCTTATTTTTATCTTCCATGTCTTTATTTCCTCTTTTTCTATACCCTTGTCTGTTTTCCCTTCTTGATGTTTCAAACTGATACAATTTATACCAGTCATGTCTTTATTCCTATTCCCTTCTTTTATCATTGATTTTTCTCCTTCCTCCTGCTCCTTTCTCCTCTTGCCTGCTCATCACTGCTCTCCTTCCTTTCTGGCTCAGCTTCAACACATATGTACTGTGACCTACAGCCAGCGTGTGCTTAGTTGCATGCTTGTCTTTCCAACACATCCTAGAACTCTTTGATCTAACAGCGACCTGACCAACCATGGCATTTCTTTGAACTTAGTGCCTTTGGCTTTTCCCATTGGCTCTTCCTAACTTCTTCCTGCAATTTTTGTGTGCCCTAGAATTCCATTTGTTCAAAGATGCCAGTTGTTTAAGTGCCAAATATTTGAGGTTTTGTGATGTTATCGGCAATTCGGATATTTTACATCAGGGAATTTCAGCAATGCTCCAGTGCTTAAATGATTTTTAATGAATATGTATTCAAGAAAATGCAAAAAATAAAAAATGAAATATGAAAAAATTAACAAGAAACAATGATAAATATGAAATAGATGATTGTATTATATTGCTTATCAGTGATAATAAGCAATTTTCTTAGCTCTGCAAAAATCCACTGCAATTTCTTCTCTCAAATTGAAGCAGTTCAATAATTTTATAAAATCCATCTCTACCAGTCTCTTGTGCTTATTTAAGCTGCATTATAATTGGGATGGAGAAGTGTTGGTATAAAGAACATTAGAATATTAGAAGATAACATGTAAAAAACCTATAGGATAACAAGTCCTAAAAAGGAATATTGAAGTAATTAGTTACATTTACTCACTTAGAAAGTCAATGTTTGCATGTCACATTGGTCATGATTGTTTTTTGATTTACAAACAAACTAGACACAATGGAACTCAGTGTTAGTAATTCTCTCTCTCTCTTTCTCTCTCTGTCTTGCTCTTGCTCTCTCTCTCTCTAATACTAACAGAACTGACCTACAGATTTTATCTGGAGAGGGATGGAAAAATCTGAACTTTTTGTACAACTGTAATATGACATCATTTGTGACTCTGAATTGTTTTTTGCTAAACTGAATATAGATGTAAAAGCCAATGAGTTGGTCCTTTATGAAATGTAGCCGGATAGTCACTGGGTCAGCTTCCTTTATAAATAAAAGGGAAAATTCCAATTACATTTTAGTATGTGTGGAAAATTTTCCAATGAATTAATTTTAGAAAGAAAGAATAAAGAAAGAAAGAAGGAAGGAAAGAAAGAAAGAAAGAAAAGAAAAGAAAGAAAAAACAGAAGGAAAGGAGAGAGGGAGGGAAGGACAAGGAAAAGAGAAGAGAAAAGAAAAGAAAAAACAAAAGAAAAGAAAAGAAAAGAAAAGCCTTTCCTTATCCTTACATTGAAATTTGAACTAAAAGATACTCTAACAAAATTTGGTTTTTGACACATTTGTGTTAAAATTGTACCAAATTGGATGTGTCTGAGACCTGGATTCTACTGCCCCTAGAGGAGGAAGATGGAATACATATACCATTTTGTGTGTCAACTCCTTCGGGAAACATCTAAGAACTAGAGAACTGTCCTTTGCAAATCATTCTATCCTTGGCATAGGCTGGAACCTGAAAATTTGTGTGATAGAAGTGAATCCTCTTATTTGAAGCTGTTGTTCTTTTGTAAAACATAATTTCCCCTAGGGTGGGAGTCATTTATTCTGTTTTAATCATTTACAATGTGAAACAGAAGCCTAAAATTTTGGCCGGGTGTGGTGGCTCATGCCTGTAATTCTAGCACTCTGAGAGGCCGAGGTGGGAGGATCGTTTGAGCTCAGAAGTTTGAGACTAGCCTAAGCAAGAGCGAGACCCCATCTCTACTAAAAAAAATAGAAAGAAATTAGCTGGACAACTAAAAATATATATATATATATAAAAAATTAGCCAGGCATGGTGGCGAATGCCTGTAGTCCCAGCTACTTGGGAGGCTGAGGCAGAAGGATTGCTTGAGCCCAGGAGTTTGAGGTTGTTGTGAGCTGGGCTGATGCCACAGCACTCACTCTAGTCCTGGCAACAAAGTGAGACTCTGTCTCAGGAAAAAAAAAAAAAAAAAAAAACAGCCTAAAATTTTATTTTGGCAAGAAAAAAAAGGATGGCCACTATTCAACAAGCACTACAGTAAAGGTATTTGTCGCAGACTTTGCTTTTTTTATATATACAATTTTGTCCATGGGCTGGGCTTATTGAATCCATATCATATGAACTGAGATCTATATGCCTATACATATTTTTACTCAATAACTATGGCAAAGCCATTATTCTAGGCTCTGGAGATATCAATCATAGAAACACATGGAGTTATAGATTTTTAAAAATTAATTGTATATATTAATATACAGGTGTTCATTCAGCCAGCCTTCTTTCAGAAAGTAATTACAATACTTATCCTCAGTTATACTTTCTGTGGTTTCAGGCACTCAAGGCTAACCATGGTCCATAAATATTAAATGGAAAATTCCAGAAATAATTCATAAGTTTTAAAAGCTATATCACAATGCCTATGTCATTCACCTCACTTCATCTCATCATGTAGACATTTTATCCTCTCAAGTCATCATAAGAAGGTGAGCATAATACAATAAGACAATGAGAGAGAGAATAAAAGAGAGACCATATTCACATGACTTTCATTACAGTATATTGTTATGATTGTTTTATTTTGTTATTTGTTATTGTTAATCTCTTACTGGGCCTAATTTATAAATTCAACTTTATCATAGGTGTATATGAAAGATACAGTAGATATAGGGTTCGGTACTACGTGTGGTTTCAGGTACCTGCTGGGTGTCTTAGGATGGATCCCTCATGGAAAAGGGGGCACTCCTGTAATGAGGTTCTAATATGTGTCTGTTAATGGTCTGGTTCTAGGAATACAGAGGCAACTACTAGAGGAAATTTTTTTCTTTGATGGAAATTATTTTCTTTTGGGAGTGAGAGAAATAAACAAAAAATAAATATGTAATTGTAGAAAGTATTGTCAGGTAAAAAATTAGATTTGTGATTACAAAATAACTGAGGGAGAGTGGGCATTTCAAATATGAACTTAATGAAGAAGAATCCAGCCACACAAAAATCTGGAGAAAATATAATCCAGCTGGAAGTAAAAAGCGCAGAGACAACAAGGAGTCTAGAGTGTTGAAATAACTACTGATGATGTAAGCCTTCATCAGAGTGAGCTGGAAAGAGAACTAGTATGAGTTAAGAGTGGTCTAGTAGGCAGCAGCCAGATGATGAAGGAAATTATGGGTTGTGGTATGAAGTTTGAATTTTAAGTATGATGAGAAACCACTGTACAGGTTTTAAGCAAAAAAAGTGACGAGATAAAATGCATGTTTTCAAATTTTTATTCTGCTTGAAAAATAAACTACGTGTATATTCTGTATTTGAGGCCACTGCCTTGGGGCACTGTTTGCCAAAGGGTCTTTAAAAGACTCTTGCCAGTTTCACTACTGCTTATGATGTACAAAAGCACAACAGAACATCTCTCCCATCCTAACAATAAGGAAAAGGCAGATAATCTAGAAAAGTATAGCTTTCTTGAGTCCATCAGAAACTTGAGGTTACAAAAGAATGAAGCAAACTGAATGCCAAGGAGTGACAAGTACATCCAAGAAGATTTGGGAGGCATGGGCTACTACTTTTTTTACAGAGCATGAGAGGAAGAGATGACTGCTATATAAATGGGTAATAAACAATCAGCTAAAATTTTAATAAAATCTAAAAGGCTGAATGTGGATTAACACATCAATTTAGAATAACTGAGAGCCCCACACACAATGGCAGTTTTCACTCACTCACAGAATATTCTTCATGGACCTCTACCAGGTGCTCGTAAGAATGCTGGGTGTGAGGCAAGAGAACAAAGTAAGCCCCCTTCGGTGACACACATACGAAAGAGGTGATTGGCTGCCACTGAGGGACAAGCACACAATACTACTAATAATTCACCAGACCCTATTCTTATGAGAAGGAAACTTCTCAGCCATTGTGAAAGGGGCAGCAACTCCTGCTCCCTGGGCTTCTGGGGACGCGTACAAGCAAAACCACTGGAGGAAGGGGAGGAAACACTCCTTTCTGCCCACGTCACCAGGCAAAGATTCATGGCTTCTGGAGGAAGGGTAGAAACAAAAGCTGTCTGCCTCTTGTCAAAAGGGGAGAAAATTCTCTAGGGCTCAGAATTATGCCTGATATAAAGCAGAATCTATTGCTGCTGATGGAGGGGCAGAAAAAAAAATCCTTCCTGCCCAAGCCTGCTAAAGGTACATAGCAGAGTTTGACTACCTTTGGAGGAATAGGCAGGAATAACGAGGAGATGCCATTTCCCAGGCTCAGACAGAAAGACTCTAATACTGAATCTGGACCAGAAGAATAGAGAAATCCTTCGCTTTTATCATAAGTTTAGCAGAGACTGCCAAGCAATAATAATACACCAGTATGTGTGTTGAGGCCAGCAAGAACACAAGGAAGGCTGTCTTTGTGGTACAGGTGTCTAGAACCTACTGAAAACTGTACGTGGAGTAAATATAAAGAAGCTCTGGCACCCCAAGACCCGCATTAAACACAGGATAGCAGAAGCTTACCACTGAAGGAATTTGAAGTGTGCGATGCATTGAAAATAACAGTAACAAACACAAAATCGATAGCTAGGTAAACCACTGAATAGATTGGCTCTATTGGCCACACTAACAGCTTGACAGAAAAAGAAACAAGCCCATTTCAAGGCATAAATACTATTTTGTTCAATCTCAACTCTTCCATAAAACATGTTGTCAAGAATTCAGTTATAACTAGGAGACACACAAAAAGGTAAGGAAAAAAATTCATTCTCATAAGATACAGCGATCAACAGAAGCAGACTCAGGAATGCCTCAGATGTGGAAACAACCAGAAATTTTAAAATAATTATGAACAATACATTTAAGACTCTATTAGAAAATATGGACAATAAGAGGAACAAATAGGGGAATTTCAGCAGAGATAGAAACTATAAAAAATGGCAAAGACAATGTGTGAAATTTAAAAGAATGCTACTAGGGATCAAGAATTCTTTTGTTGGCCTTTTCAATGAATTGGGCATAACTGAGGGAAAAAACTGAATTTAAAGAGAGGAAAAAAGAGATTATTTAAAATAAAACAAAAGAGGCGATTCCGTCCTGCGCGGCTGTTCTTTGGAGCAGTAGTCGTGTATCTCCGTCCACCTTCTCTCCTACCTAAGTGCGTGCCACCGCCCCATGGAAGATTTGATGGACATGGACATGAGCCCCCTGAGGCCCCAGAACTATCTTTTCGGTTGTGAACTAAAGACCGACAAAGATTATCACTTTAAGGTGGATAATGAGGAAAATGAGCACCAGTTATCTTTAAGAACGGTCAGTTTAGGGGCTGGTGCAAAGGATGAATTGCACATTGTTGAAGCAGAGGCAATGAATTACGAAGGCAGTCCAATTAAAGTAACACTGGCAACTTTGAAAATGTCTGTACAGCCAACGGTTTCCCTTGGGGGCTTTGAAATAACACCACCCGTGGTCTTACAGTTGAAGTGTGGATCAGGGCCTGTGCATATTAGTGGGCAGCACTTAGTAGCTGTGGAAGAAGATTCAGAGTCAGAAGATGAAGAGGAGGAGGATGTGAAACTCTTAAGTATATCTGGAAAGCGATCAGCCCCTGGAGGTGGTAGCAAAGTTCCACAGAAAAAGGTAAAACTTGCTGCTGATGAAGATGATGATGATGATGATGATGATGATGATGATGATGAAGATGATGATGATGATGATGAGTTTGACGATGAGGATACTGAAGAAAAAGCTCCAGTAAAGAAATCTGTACGAGATACTCCAGCCAAAAATGCACAGAAATCAAACCAGAATGGAAAAGACTCAAAACCATCAACACCAAGATCAAAGGGTCAAGAATCCTTCAAAAAACAGGAAAAAACTCCTAAAACACCAAAAGGACCTAGTTCTGTAGAAGACATTAAGGCAAAAATGCAAGCAAGTATAGAAAAGGGTGGTTCTCTTCCCAAAGTGGAAGCGAAGTTCATCAATTATGTGAAGAATTGCTTTCGGATGACTGACCAGGAGGCTATTCAAGATCTCTGGCAGTGGAGGAAGTCTCTTTAAGAAATAGTTTAAACAGTTTGTTAAAATTTTCCGTCTTATTTCATTTCTGTAACAGTTGATACCTGGCTGTCCTTTTTATAATGCAGAGTGAGAACTTTCCCTACCGTGTTTGATAAATGTTGTCCAGGTTCCATTGCCAAGAATGTGTTGTCCAAAATGCCTGTTTAGTTTTTAAAGATGGAACTCCACCCTTTGCTTGGTTTTAAGTATGTATGGAATGTTATGATAGGACATAGTAGTAGCAGTGGTCAGACATGGAAATGGTGGGGAGACAAAAATATACATGTGAAATAAACCCAGTATTTTAATAAAGTAGCACTGTTTCTCTTTTATTCACTTATTTAACTTCTTTGTACTCTGTCAAATAAATG
>NW_012139080.1:1392068-1397764 GCF_000956105.1 Propithecus coquereli | reverse complement strand
AAAGAAAAGAGTTGTGCCAGAGTTATGGGACAATATCAAATAGTCTAACATTCAAGTAAGTGAAGTCCCAAAAAAAAAGAGAAAAGGTTGAAGAAATATTTGAAGAGGCATAGGCTGAAAAGTCTCCAAAATCACAGATCTAAAAAGGTCAGAAAATAACAAGATAAGGACAAACAAACAAAATACAAACAAATAAATATGTGGGCACATGATAGCCAAACTTTGAAATGCTAAATATAAAGAGAAATTTTTGAACAACAAAAACATAGAAAGGAATAACTATAAGAAGTACAGAAAATGTCTCATCATTAATTACATCAGCTAGAAAACAATGGAGCGACATCTTTAAAGTACTGATTAAACTAAAACAATATAATTTTATGCCCAGCAAAAGTTTTTTATTCAAAAAAAGGCAAAATAAGAACATTTTAAGACAGAGAAAAACTGAAAAAGTTCATTATTAGCAGATCTGCATTACGTGATGTATTAGAGGAAGCTCCTCAGAGAAAGTATGACAGATGGAAATTTGAACCTATATTAAAAAGAAATGTAACAGAATAGCAAAACCAGAAATAAAACCATTTACCTACAACCAACTGATCTTTGACAGAGCAGGCAAAAACATACACTAGAGAAAGGAAGCCCTATTCAATAAATGGTGCTGGGAAAACTGGATAGCCACATGCAGAAGAATGGAACAGGACTCCTTTTTCTCACCATATACAAAAATTAATTCAAGATGGATGAAAGACTTAAATGTAAGGCAAGAAACCATAAAAATGCTAGTAGAAAACACAGGAAAAACTCTTCCAGACATTGGCCTAGGCAAAAAATTTATGACTAAGATCCCAAAGGCAAATATAACAATAACAAAAAGAAATAAAAAGGACTTAATTAAATCAAAAATTTCTACACAGCAAAGAAAATAATCAGCAGAGCAAATAGACAACCTACAGAATGGGAGAAAATATTGCATGCTATACATCCGATAAAGGGCTAATATCCAGAATCTACAAAGAACTCAAACAAATCAGCGAGAAATAAACAACTCCATTAAAAAGTGGGCAAAAGACATGAATAGTTTTTTGAAAGAAGATAGACAAATAGCCAACAAACATATGAAAAGATGCTCAACATCACTAACCATCAGGAAAATGCAAATTAAAACCATAATGAGACACAACCTCTCCCTGTCAGAGTGGTCATTATTAAAAATTCAAAAAATAATAGATGCTGGCAGGGATAGAGAGAGAAAAGAATGTTTTTATATTGTTTGTGGAACTGCAAATTAGTACCACCTCTATAGAAAACAGTATGGATATTCCTTAAACAAATAAATGTAGACTTACCTTTCAACCCAGCAATCCCACTACTGGGTGAAGGAAAAGAAGTCATTTTATCAAAAAGATACCTGTACCCAAATGTTTATTGCAGCACAATTCACAACTGCAAAGATGTAGAATCAACTTAAGTGCCCATCAATTCATGTATATATATATACATACACATTCCATGGAGTACTATGCAGCCATAAAAATGAATGAAATAATGTCATTTATAGCAACTTCGATGGGACTGGTGACCATTATTCTAAGTGAAATATCTCAAGAATGGCAAAACAAACACCACATGTACTCTCTAATAATGTAACTCTAAAGCTAAATGATAGGCACACATAGGGACAAAGAGATATAAAGGAACTGGAAAGCAACGAAGAGAGTGAGGGATAAAAACTTACCTTTCAGGTACAATGAACACTATTCTGGTGACAGGCACACTTAAAGCCCTGACTTAAACATAATACAAGGTATCCATGCAACGAAAACATTTGTACCCCCTTAATATTTTGAAATAAGAAGAGGACAGAAAAAATAGTAAAAATGAGTGTAAATATAAAATATATTATTTTTAAACACATAATTATAAAAGATAGCTGAGTGCCTATGCAAAATAGTAAAAACATATTGTGGGATTTATAAACAGAGAGATATGAAATGCACAACAACAAAAGCAAAAATGGGAAGGAGAAATAGATTTAATGGTTATACTGTTGTAAAGTTCTTACACTGTAAAATGGTATAATATTAATGTGATTTGAAGACAGACATTCATTAGTGATGTATATTGCAAATTTTATAATATATAATGAATTTGTGAATATTATAAAAGGGACTTTGAATATCTCATTAAGTTAAGGATCTGGAGATAGAGATGCAAAGATCAAAGGAAGATGTTGAGGTGAAGGAAAGAAGGGGCCACAGGACAACAAATACAGGCAGCCTTTAAAACCTGAAGAAGGTAAGGAAGTAGAAGTCTTCAGAAGGATGGATCCCTACCAACACCTTGATTTTAGAGTTTAGACTTCTGACCTTCAGCGCTGTATGAGAATACATTTGTGTTGTTTCAAGCAACTAAATTTGTGGTAGTTTGTTGCAACAGGGATTAGAAAACAAATATGACTAATTAAGTAATATTTAGGTAATTAAGTACAAAATATCTGATTTTCTTAAGTACTAAGTTAGACAGTTGATATCTCTGATGTTTGACACTTCTTGTTTTATTTTTATTGTGAAGGTACATCCTCATTTTTTCAAACACACAGTTTGGCCTGTGATTATCTTTCAAAAATTTCTTTAAGAGAAATTTTTGTGAAACCATGGATAAGTCAAAAATTCATGTTATTTTCAAATATGAGTTCCATCGTGGAGCCAATGTAGCACAGACAGCTCAAAATATCAATGAATTGTTTGGGAAGGAGTTGGGTAATGAACACACATATGTCAATGGCTTGAGAAGTTCCATTCTGGTGAGTTTAGTCTTGAAAATGAGCCATGTGGGCGACCTGAGACCAAGGTGGATAAAGCTGTAGTGGAAGCTAATCTATCTCAACCTATGTGTAAATTAGCAGCAAGGTTTGACATTACTACTCCAACAATATTGGACCATTTGAAACAAATTATCAAGGTAAAAAGCTGGATAGATGGGTTCTGCATGAATTAAGCATCAGAAGAGAAATCGTCTCAAAGCTTGCATTTTTTGCTGTTACAACATATCATTTCTACACAATATTGCTACATGTGATAAAAAATTGATTCTTTTTGACAATCAAAAGCTTTCAGCACAATGGTTGGATCAAAATGAAGTACCAAAACACAGTCCAAAACAGAACATTCATCCCAAGAAGCTAATGGTATCTGTTTGGTGGTCCGGTGATGGTATCCACTACAGCTTCATGAAACCGGATCAATCAATTACAGCAGATGTCTGCTGCAACCAATTTGACTAAACGATGAGGATGCTTGCAATTAATCAGCTGATATTGGGCAATAGAGACAGGACAATCCTCTTGCAAGACAATGCTCAACCACATCACATAAACCGTGCTGCTCAAATGACAGAAGCTAGACTTGGAAACTCTCTCATCCACTGTATTCACCAGACCTTGCACCAACTGACTACTACTTCTTCCACGCTTTGGATCACTTCTTGCAAGGAAATATAATTAATTCTCAACAAGCGGTGGAAAACGCCTTACACAATTTCATCGCCACTCGCTCTCCGGGCTTCTTTGCTGCTGGAATAAACAAGCTACCATTAAGATGGCAAAACAGTGTTGATGGTTTAGGTGCATACTTTAATTAATTGTATTGCTTCTCACTTGAGATATAATAAACTACACTTTTGATTCAAAATCAAACAGTTCATGTAGATCAGAAGTTTGGGTTCTATGTTCAGGGTCTCTAGCTTAAGGTACTGAGTGGACTGGGCTTTTATCTGAAAGCTCTGGGTAAAAAACTTGTTTCCAAGTTTGTTCAGGTTGTTGGCAGAATTCAGTTTCTTGTGACTGTAGGTTTGAATTCCCAGTGTGTTAATCGATTTGACTTGCCATAACAAATTACCGTAGACTGGGTGGCTTAAACAATAAACATTTATTTCTCCCAGTTCTGGAGGTTGGGAAATCCAAGATCAAGGTGCTGGCTGATTGGTGTCTGGTGAGGGCCCATGTCCTGATTTGCAGATGACCATCTTCATTTTATCTTCACAATACAGAGCTTAGATAACAGTCATCTCTCTCGTGTCTCTTCTTATTAAAAAAAAAAAAACTAATTCTATTCATGAGGCTCCACCCTCATGACCTAATTACCTGCCAAAGGCCCCACCTGAAAATACCATCAGGATGGGGATTTAGGCTTCAACGTATAATTTTGGGGGTACACGAACATTTAGTCCATAGCACCCAGATTCCTTGTTGGCTGTCAGATGTCTGCTCTCTGCTCATAGAGCCCTTCCATGTTCCTTTTCATGACACTCCTCCATTCAAAGCCATCAATGGTGCATGAAGTCCTCCTCGTGCTTAGTTGCTCTGACTTACCTTTCTGCTACCAGCATGAGAAAACTTTCTGCTTTTAAAGGACTCACGTGATCAGAGGTCTACCTGGATAATTTCTTTATTATTCTATTATTCCTATGGTCAACTGTGCCATATAACATAAAATAATCACAGATGTAATTTTTTAAATCATAGTCATAGGTTCTAACCACACTCAAATGGGAGGAAATTGCACAAGGTTAAGGGTTGCTGGGGTCACCGGGGTCATTCTTAGAATTCTGCCTACCACATTATTTAATATTCTAACATAGTTGAGGAGCATTAATCTGACTTAATTAACCTCTTATACTTTCCTGGATTAAACTTAAGCCCATTATCCAAAGTGGGGCACCACAAGAGCAGAAGAATGGGATCCATTTGTACTCCCCATCAAATTGGTACTAACTGATCAACACTAGGTTGATCACATGGCAGAAATACTCTCTAGGGATTAGGGGGATGGGGGGGAAAATCTACAACTAAAGGACACAGGAGCACTAAAGGGAGGGAAGGGCATGCCTTTAACCTGCATTTGGGTGAAGTAAAGACTTAAAGTGTAACTATAATGTTTGTACCCTCACAAAAGCCTGGAATAATAAAAAATAAATAAATAAATAAGTTTTTTTTTTTGCTTTTCTTTGCGATGTTTTAATACTATATAGACATAACTGTTGGGCAAGGTATCTAGAATGACCCAGTGATATGCTGTAACTTAGTGTTCAGTATCGTCTTAATGGAAAGGTCTTGCTTTCTAGGTTTTATTCCAAAACAATTTTTAAAATTGGATTTATAGTAAATGATAACTTCTAGATGAGCTGTAGTGATGAAAATTTCTCAAGGAATGAAATTAATTGGAGGAAATTATCAGTCATTAAAGTTTCAAATATTTCTTCTGTTCCTCTCTCTCTTCTCCCTTTGGAATTTCCACTGTATGCATGTTGCAACTTTTGCAGTTGTCCTACAGTTCTTAGACGTTCTATTCTATTGTGGGTTTGTTTGTTTCTCTTTCTTCTTCATTTTTGGGCATTTCTATTACATGTCATCAAGTTCAAACATTTTTTTTTTCTTTAGCCTTATCTAGTCTACAAACAAGCCAATCAAAGGCATTGTTCATTGCTCTTACTATGTTTTTGATCTTTAGCATTCCTTTTTGGTTCTTTCTTAGGGTTTATATCTCTTTGCTTACATTGCCCATCTGTTCCTGCATGATATCTACATTATCTATTGGAGCTCTTAGCATGTTAATCATAGTTATTTTAAATTTCTGGTCTGATAATTCCAACGTCTCTTCAATATTTGAGTTTGGTTTTCATGCTTGCTCTGTTTC
>NW_012139080.1:1383753-1391691 GCF_000956105.1 Propithecus coquereli | reverse complement strand
AAAAAGGTGAACAACTTGCATACTGAAGACTACAAAAAATTCATGAATGAAATTAAAGAAGACACAAGCAAATGGAAAGATATCCTGTGTTCATGGATTAGACAACTTACTATTGTTAAAATATCCATGCTGCCCAAAGCAATTTACAGATTAAATGTAATTCCTATCAAAATCATAATGGCATATTTTATAGAAATACAAAAAAAAATCCTAAAATTCATATGGAATCACAAAAAACTTGGAATAACCAAAACACCTGGAAAAAAGAGAGCAAAGATGGAGGCATCACATTTTCTGGTTTCAAAATATATCACAGATCCACTGTAATCAATTCTTCATGAGACCATCTCTGGCTTGTACAAAGGATTTTAAATCTAAGCTATGAGTTATCTATCTCTCGAAGAAATTTTCAAAAATTATATTCTCTATATGATCTGCATTGACTAATTGAATTTTTAATGTTATCAATAAATGGATCATCTCAAAAAGAATTATTTTTAAATCAAAGTGAGAGATTATTAATGCTGTTATTTTGATCTGTAAAATGCTCAGATTTTAACATCAATCTTGCTATTTTGCTATTAAAGCATCTCATATGTATGATGGAAATACGACGAACCCGGTTCCTTTTCTCCTTTGATACCCTTTGTTAATACCTACTCCTTCAGCCTAAAGGATCTAATATGTTCACAATCTTCATAACCTTACCTTAAGATAAGCAGCAAGCAAATCAAATTAGAAAGAAACAGTCAAGGAAAAAGATGAAGTCCTCACTTGACCCTCCAATGACAAAAAACAAGAGCAGACAAGCCAACTAGTGTTGGATCTTTACGTCCACAAAGAATGATCAAGTCCATACTTCCATGGCCAAAAATTAAAGGTCTGAGAATTAGCCCTACTAATCCCTTCACAATATTTTTAAATTGGTAGCGTAAAAAAGAGTTGATAAAATTTCCGGGACTTAGTGACCATGTTACATTCCTAGAGTTCACTTTTAGCTTGAAGTATGATAGGAATTTACCCCGTAATTCACACCTTCACTGGAGTCTCTGGCCTTTCAAGTTCTTAACAAACACCTGAAATCATTCAGTAATAATTTTAAAGCTCCATTCAGTAATACCTTTCAAGCTTAACTTGTATAAGTCTTAGATTTTCACTATTAGAGTTTTATTTCTATAGCTCAAGTAAAACACATCCTAAATAGAGGTAAAGTTATGTGTGTGTGTGTGTGTATGTGTGTGTATTTGAAATACCCTGTTTTAAATACTTCCAACAGATTTGCAGTGTAAATGGTATTATTCCCATTTATGAGATGAAGAAACTGAGGGTCAGATTCATTAAAATATTTTTTCTTAGATTGCATAAATAGAAAAAGCCAGAATCTGGATTAGAAAACATAGGCACCTAAATCCAAAGCATGCGTGTTTATCATTGCCTTCATTACTTTTCATACAACACATACCAAACTTGGAATTTGCTTCCTCCCACACCTTCAAATAGCCTTAAAAAACCAACGATTAAATGTACTCCTGAATCATTTACTCTGGCTATATGCATAGCTTATGCTGCATCTTTTCTTGGCTTTATTCTTGGCACTAGGAATTTTTATTCTTGCTTTCCTATGATAAACATTGTGATCAATGTTATTGAGATTAGTCAGTGAATGATTTTTTGTTCATTTTTATTTATTATTATTGTTTTTTTCTGGCAAGGAAACATCAGATGCAGAAAGTTGAAGTAATCATACTTCTTTCTTTGTGGCACGATAACATCGTTTTGCTATGCGTGGTCCCTAAGCTGTTTTGTGTACTTTATTTATTAATATTCATTTTCTTTTTTCTTTATTTCAATAGATTTAGGGGGTACAAATTGCTTTTTGTTACATGGATGAATTTTATAGTGCTTAAATCTGGACTTTTTGTGTACCCATCACCCAAGTAGCGTACACTATACCCAACAGGTAATTTTTAAAAAATTCCTTTATTTTATCCTTATTCCCTACTCTTACTCCCCCACTATAGGAAACTACCCTGGTTGTTTGATGTCTTTTCTTTTTATTTATTTATGTCTCTTGTACATGCTTTTATTTTGTGTGTGTGTGTTTTTTTTTTATTTCAGCATATTATGGGGGTACAGATGTTTAGGTTTTGTATGTTACCCTTGCCCCCCGCCTCCCCTAAGTGTGTGTGTGTGTTTTAAAAATACATAAAAGGTCTTATAATATTCTTATAATTCTGTTTTACTTTTTTTCACTCAGTGTGTTTTTAAGAGCTACTGATGTTGTGTGAATATCTAGGCCACTGCTTCTAACTTTTGAAGAGTATTTCATAAGGTGCCTCGTCCAGTGACAAATAGTTAAATTATTATCAATTTCCCACTGTCATACGTAGTATTTTAGTGAATATTCTCACACATTTCCCTGCAGAGATCTAGGTGGGGTTAGGGAATGGGCAGACTTTTCTGGACACTATGTTCTAGAGGAAATTTGTTAGGTCACAGGTTATACTAACTCAATCTGACAAGAAACTCTCCAACCAGCAATGCCCAAGGATTCCTATATCTCTATCTTCCTGTTAGCCCTTAGCATCAACCACTTTTATGTTTTTTGCTAAGGGTTATTAGCAATATAGATTTCTTCTTCTGGGAATTACCACATTGTAATCTTTATCAATTTCTCTATTTGATTGCCTGTCTTTTACTTGATTTTCAAGAGTTCATTATACATTCCAGATAGTAATTCTTTTTCGTTTTTAGACATGGTAAATATTTTTTTCTATATATTATGTCTGTTAAGTTTGTCAATGATGATCTTTATTGAATACAAATCTTTAATTTTAATGAAAACAAACAAAACATTTTTTTCCTTTTGTTTTGTGGAGGCTTTGTTTAAGAAGTCTTTTCCTAACTGTAGATCACAGAGAAATTCTAATATATGAGTTTCTATTATTTATAATTTACCTTTCCTCTTTAGGGCTTTAATCCAGCTAAATAAAGTTTATGTCTATATATGTTGCTAAACACATTTTATATATTAAATATATTTATATTTTTCCACTTGGTGAGACAATACTACCTACTGATTTCCTTTCCCATTTCTTTCTTTGTCACCTTTATCATTTACAAAGTTCTTGTATGTGAATGGTCCGTCTCCACCCTCTACTCAGTTAAAGATTAACATTTATATCTCCAAACACCTTTAGCAATCCTTACCACAGAGAATTATTCAAAAATATTGGAATAAATTTTTTATGAGACAATGTAATTATGAGTTTCTCTCGAAATACATTTCACATGTATATATCTCCAAAATTTTAAATGTAGGGAGTTTACATAAACTTAGTTGATTTGAAAACATGTCTCTGATCTGCCACTGAAGAGAAAAGGTAACATAATAGTATTCAACATCCTGAAAGAGATGATCCCTAAAATTCCTTGCCACTCAAAACTCAGTTTCTATGATAGAGGGCAAAATGTGTTTGAATGAATGAGATAATATGTGGGTATGGTGAAGGCTGAAAGTGTCTTTCTCATGCCCTTAAAAATGATAGTGTGGAATTCCATTTTTATTATTAGATACTTCCCATAGTTCTGTATTCTCACGAAAGTATTTTATAATTTAAAAGTTTTCCAATATTCTGATTGGAATCCAGATTTCCTGCCCGATCACTGAGACCTTGAATATTACCCCAGTGGGAAAATATTAGGTACCGGCAGATTACACAGATTTTCTGTTTGGGAGTATCAGACAGCACATATTTTAATCACATTCTTCATTGGAAGGTGATTTGATTGCTTGCTGGTGGCTATTTCATTATACAAATCTAGACTGCAATATGGCCAAATAAGCACTAGCCGTTCGCTTAGGGTGGGAATGGGGCTAAGAATCTGTTTATATACCAAAATACACTTTGGAACAGCCTGGATACATCTTAGAATGCAATATCATGTGTGTATAATTCTGGGTGGCATGCTCTTAATTTAGATAACCCAGTGTGCCCTGTATTAATCTTGCCACCATAATGTAAGGGTTAGAATTGTGTTTATGTGAGAGCAATAGAAAATATTTCTACAGTAGCTTAAAAAAGGCAAAATGCTTAACCATGACACATAAAAAGATGACTGGAGGCTGTCCAGCTACATCAGGCTTAAATGAACTCAAGTTCCTATACTCATTTTCTCCTTTCACTCTGGATTTTGTTCTCATGGTAGCAAGATAGCTGAAGCATCTCCAGGTATATCATTATCCTAACCAAAAAAAAAGAAAAAAAGGATTAATAGGTGGTGTAAAAGTCTTTTGCTCTAAGAGGGCTTATCTTTTTATTCATGAAAATTATCTCTCCACAAAACTTTATGCTATAATTTATTGGTCAAAAATTTGCTAAAGGATCACCCCTTGCTACAAAGCTAGTTTAACAAGGTGAATTCTTTAGTACTCTATCCTCTATGTTAGGGAGAGACAATGGAAAGGATGATTATAAATGACTTTAGGGAGGCTCATCTCCATTGTTTGCTACATGCAATGAGCCAAAAAATTATTACATGCATTTATCTCTACTCTCTAAACAAATTTCTGATGACTGTCAGTAAGTCTTCTCTGCATTTATTTCAACAGGAGGCCCACTTCTAATAAATAATGTTTTAATTTTAAATGTTAAAAATAGTTATTAATAATAATTTGGCCCCTGTTTTATACCATGCTTGTGGTAATTATCACCCTGGATCATCTAACTCCCTGATTTCCAGGTGAGGAAACTGAGGTTGGAGAGGTTGCTTCCTCACCAACATCACATATCTATTATACTGAATGGTAGAAAAGAAATTCAAACCCAGGTTCTTAGGATTGGAAATTTCTTTTCCAATATACTGCTCTGCATAAACACCCACCTGCACACATTCATGTATGAATATTCCATCTGCACTTGTGTTTCATATTCCGCTTTTCCCTCTCCACTGGGCATCCTGAAACTCTGGCAAAAACAAATGTTCCAGGATCGGCTTTCCCCTCTCATTTTATCTTTGGATGCAGTTTTTGTCTTTTTATGGAATGGAGAAAATATCATAGGAAATCGTGCCTCTTCTGTAGACTATAGAGTCTGTTTCTGTATTAATCTGATTTCCTGTAGGATGTATGAGACTAAGTATCATAGAATCATAAAGTTGTAAGGAACCCGAGACCTCAGTCATGCTCTAATTCAGTAATTTACATTCCTTCTTTTTCAACAAGTCAGTCAGTCATTTAGCCTGTGCCTGAACATTTCTGGGGACAAGAATTTCACTGATATTTTATGACCACCTCTTTTTAAGAATATTTTTAACAACTGAAATATTGAAATATAACAACCCAAATATTCTCTCCAATCCATCCGCTACTTCACCTCTGTAATGATCACTTCAGTGAAAACTGCCATCATTTTTGGAGTTGGGAGAAGAGAGTTGAATTATTTCCACTGTTCTACCTAGTTCTACCTATGACCCCTCTAGTCACTCTCCAATCAGTCTCCCATGTGCAGCCAGAACAATCTTTTCAATATGAACCTGATCATGCCACGCACTTACCATAGAATCTTTCAATACCTCCCTGTGCTCCTTTTGGATAAAGGCAAAAGTCGTCAATGGGACCCCTGTTCTCTCCCCGGGACCATACTGGCCTTTGAGTCCCTCTTCTTCTAGCTTTAGGACTTTTGTATCTATCAAGAATTCCATCATATTGGAAAATTCTTCCCTTTGCTCATCATTTTTTTAATCTCCATCAGTTTTTGACATTCATATAAACCTTCCTGTTAGCTTTGTGACTAGATAAAATCCTCTATTGTATGATCTCACAGTATATAACATTAAAAAATTTCTATTTCATAGTTGAAATTTTATATTTCATTTTTATGATTATTGAATTATTATCTATTCCTCTCAATAAGGATATAGACATAAAGCAAACATTTTTCCATATTTATTCATAGTATTATAGCACAATGTCTAGTACATAGTGGGTGCCTTATTAATGTTTCTGAATGAATATATTTTTCTATATAATGGTGATTCTACCATTATATAGAAAAATACCATTTGATCTTAGGTTTTTTTTTTTTTTTTTTAAGGAGTCTTATTCTTTCAGACAGGATTACTCTTATAAAATTTGAAGGTATGTTACCTATAAATACGCCTTCTTAATATTCTAGAACTTTAACAATTGTTCTTATAACATTGTATACCCATATTTCATTATCTCTTTTTCCCCTGTACATGACCCAGTGTTTATAATGTCCTTTTGGAATATGTTGTATAGAAATGATAGATATATTTTGATCAGTTAATTATTATCCTTGATCTAAATGTAATAAAAATAAGATAATATAATTATACAATAATATAACTTTTAATTAATGCATAGCATGTATAATATCAAATAATGTATAGTATATAAGCATATAATCATTGAGAACTTACCATGTAGCAACTTTCATCAACTAAGTGTTTGATGTGGAATAATCCATTTAACCTCAGCATAAACCTCAGCTATAAGCACTGTTAATATTCCCATTTACAAATGAGAAAGTTGAGTCTCAGAGAGGGTAAGTACTTTCCTAACGTGACACAGCTAGTGAGTGGGTCTTCTGCAACTGAATCTAGACAATATGGCTCTAGAGCCACATTCTTCTTCAACACCACACTACCCTGCTTTGCTTCTGCAAATAAAGTGTATGTGTTCATATGGCAATTTTTGCCAACTTGTATCATATGGTTGTTTTGTACTTAACTACTCAGATTTCAGTAAATTCCCAGATATTTTTTCTTATAATATTTAAAAAAATATATAACTTCTTATGGTGGAGACAACTGTGACCTATATCTGTATATGCAGGAGTTATTAAATTGATTTTTATAAAATACTAAATGGTTCAGTAAAGGACCTTGAAATGTACATGGGCCCTAGGTTGTATGCCAAATTCAAAATTATATTTGTTTTCTCTAGTTAATCTAAACTCATCTATCTGAACTTTGGCTCACTTTTGGCAGGAGAAAGAAAGGCCTTGCTAAGAAGAAAGAGTAAGTCCAACGAAGCCTTTGATTATTGCCCATTCGCATGAAATTCACAGATGTGACCACAACGTGTACTAGAAATTCCACAGGTTTTGTAAACCAAGAAATTTGTGACAGCCCGCTAAGCTTATTTGGGGAAATATCAATCAGCACAGTATCAGTTAGACAACAGTTCTGAAATCTACAATGGTCAGCTTTCATCAAGTAAGTTCAAACTCACTTAGGTGCTGATATCCTTTAAAAAGCTGTTATTAATAACACGTGGGCCTACGTTTTCAGTGTTGTTAGAGAAAAGATAGGAAATAAAGTTTAAATTAATATAACATAAGCAAATTTTTCATTCATAATTTTCATGAATGTGCTTGTCAGTCCATAGGTTAAAGGCAATTTCATTAAAGAATAACATTAAAACCCATATTGATTTAAATTAATCATTGTCAAAGACCCAAAAAATAATGAATTTTAGCATTAGCTTTGTTAGTAATCAAAAGGGAAATTAGATTATCCTTTGGCAGCAGAAGGGGTTACAATCTGTTATAGGCCATTGACAGCCTTTAAAATATACAAACCTTTTGCTTAACAAAGATAACAAGTCTTTAGGAGAAATATAATTGATCAATTCATTTTATGAACCCATGGATGTCATACAATTATTAGACAGCATATAATGTACTTTTTGTTCTTGATTAGTGAAGTAGCTATATTTTAGAAGAGTAGATGAGAAATAAAAGATCTTTGTCTACTGCCGTGTAACAGGACAGAATCAGATGCCCTCAATAGGTAGCAATTCTTTAGGGAAAAAAAATTCTATGAAGAAAACATTATTCATAGTTATTCTGGCCGGACATGGTGGCTCATTCCTATAATCGTAGCACTTTGGGAGGCTGAGGCAGGAGGATT
>NW_012139080.1:1380136-1380911 GCF_000956105.1 Propithecus coquereli | reverse complement strand
CAAAAATTACAACTCTTAAAAAGAAAGCAGTATAGAAAGTTTTAGAGACAATAAAATGAATTGTTTATCATTGCACATGTGTATCATGGTTCTAAAAAGAAATCTTTAAAAATTGATATATGACTATAAATTCCTGATAAATTTAGAACTATATCTCAGATAAATACCTGTGGCAGGAATTTATAAATATGCAACAATGTTAATGGGGCCACTCATGGGAAATAGATACATTAGCTAACTTTGCATCAGGCAAATCCTCTTGTCCTAAGGCAAGAAATTAGATATAACATTTATTGAAAATGAGCACATTTTCTATGTGATTTTCCTAAAAAAATCCAGATGGATTTGGAATTGGAATTACAGATAATGCCACATAAGCATTCCTAATTTTGTCAGCTCCACTGGGATGAAGTGTCTTACCCCAATCCCTCAGATGGTCAATTATGACTTAAATCCTCTTGAAAACTCCCTTAAGACTCCATGTTACCTAATGTCAATTGCTCAGTTACAAATCAGGTTTCAAATGTCTCCAAATTCTGCACACTGAAGAGGTAAATGGAAAAAATTTGAGAGATGGAGAAGGACCAGATCAATTTGGACTTTCATGAAACTACACATAATTAACAAAGAACAGATGTTTCCCAATTAACTGTGCTGGCTTCAGACCCAGGAAAATCTTTACTGATTCTCTTGGACAGAACTTAGCAGGGGTAAAAAGCTTGTAGAACCAACATATATTCTATAATAATCTATAATATTACCATTATCTTAATCT
>NW_012139080.1:1377283-1380086 GCF_000956105.1 Propithecus coquereli | reverse complement strand
TTTTATACAGTTTTTCCATATATCAAACATAGTGATGAGAGTTGACTTGCAGTGGGGCTGCTCACAGGAAGTGCCCTGAGGTCCACGTGATGAGATGCCCACTTTCCTACCTTATGAGGTCACCTTGGAACACGGTCTTAAGGAGTAATTCCATTATTTGCTGGAAATAAGGAAATTGAGGAAGAGTTTCATTAGTGTCAGTAAGAATTCAAGCTTACTTTTCCTGATTCTTAGATGAGTGCTCCATCCTTTGAAATGTTACATCAAAGATTAATGTTTAAGGATAGATGTTAGCACAGTGTAATTCTAGGCCAAATGGAAAATATCTTTATATTACCTGTATTTTGGAATTATTAATGCTATGATTCTGCTCCATTAGTAGGGATAATTGCTACATGACTGCACTGAGTCATTTTAAAGGCTATTAGATTCAATTGAATGCTAAATGGCTTTTACTACAAATAATAGGTTTGTTTGGCACCGAGATGAGTTATCAACAGCAAGTTTTGGCATCTTCAGAAATCATAAAACCAAGCATATATTCTCTTCATATGCCTGGGATAGTTTAAGTGGTATCAGAGTAGATGGCCTTTTAGGGGATAGTGAGATTAAGATTTTAGTTCATATTTATGCCCAAATGTAAATGGGAGAACACCTGATTTGCAACACCACACGCTGTTCTCACCCTCTCCCATACAATTGTATGGAAAATCTGAAATAACATAATTTTACCTAGGTTGGCGCAATCGTATGATAATTAACACAAATCTGAAACTTACATACAACACATTAACCCAGTTCTAAAGTAATGTAGTTCCGTTAAGATTTAAAATCTCGGTGACACACTCTTCTTGCAGCTTTTATTAATTCTCCATTTATGGTTAATTCTATGAAATCAAATATTTTTTCAACTGGAAATATTACACTTGAATGGTAGTCCAGATGAAAGGAGCTTCTGTGTTAGATTTGACTATGTCATTTCTCTTTCTCTTGTGTTACCACCTTTTTGTTGTTATCATTCCTATATTTTGGTCTAACTTTGACTTTGCCTAGACTCAGTCTCAAAGTCATCATCCTACTTCCTAGGGGTGACCTGCAGCTCTGTCAATCTTGCCCAAAGCATGAAAAAGTCTTTGCATAGTTCAGCCAAAAGAATAAATTGAAATTAAAGGTGAGATATAAAAATATATGCAAATGCAAAGAAATAGATTAGTTCATAAGGTGAAAGTTTCTGATTCTATTTTCACCTATGTCTGTCCCTTAGTCTAGATTGCCAGAGTTAAAGGGACAACTAACTTTCCACTTCTTTCCCTTTGAATTGTTCTTATTGGCTGTGGTGCCTAGAGACTTTCATGACAGCATTGATAACTTCAGCTTTCTTAAGACCTTTTCCTGTTTTAAAGTCTCAGATTCCCTATGGAATACCGATTCAGTTACGATTCCTTATGTGATTAACTCCTTCAAACCATCAGAAAATTTATATAGGAGAAATGATTGACATACTCTGACCCCACTGAATGATCAAAATGGCTTAGATTGCCCATCTCCATCCATTCCTTAAAATTCTTTTTGGTAACATTTTCCTTATTTTCTTCAGAGGAAGGATTTTCAAGACTAATATCATTCTGGTTTTGTAATAGGACTCCAGATTGGTAAGATTTACCACTTATTCAGGTCTCTAGCTCTATACATGGGGACTGAAACAAAACAAGGGGTCATACTAAGATTTTTAGATGGTCAAAAAATATCATTCCTACTAAAAGAAGAGAAAATATTTCATCTTCCCTCCAAAGCCACCGTCCCTCTATTAGTTCAATGACAACATTATTTCCATATGAAGAGAGATTCAATTTCTTGGGAATGTGCATAAATAGAAAACATTTGAGAAAGAACACTGTCATCATTGAGCTTTTATTGTTGATGAAGTACATTGCTTTAGGACTAGATGGGTCTTGATACAAATGTCAAATTTGTAAAGATCGTCAGAAAATTAAAGTTGCTGCACAGATTGAACTATGTCTCTATGTTAATTTGAATACTCTCGATAGAATTACCTGTTAACTTTTCGTAGGGTTAGGGCAGCACCCCCTGGTTTTTCTCTCCTCTAGACCGTTGAGAGAGCTAAAGTAACCAGGCTTGTCTTGGTATAGCAAGAATCTCATTAGGTGCCTCTCCTGCTTAAGGCATTGGATAACCCTTAACCCAGGGTTATGTCCCTGCATTTTCAGGCCCCACCGTCTCTGTCCTTGTGCTTT
Organism: Propithecus coquereli; assembly: GCF_000956105.1. Taxonomy (NCBI): domain Eukaryota; kingdom Metazoa; phylum Chordata; class Mammalia; order Primates; family Indriidae; genus Propithecus; species Propithecus coquereli. Next base: position 1,377,831 of record NW_012139080.1, on the reverse strand, counting down.
GCATTCTAAGGCTGGTCTTCTTTCAGTTCTTCAACTACACCATGCTGCTCTCATCTTCTGGGCTTTTCATGGGCACTTCTTGCTTTCTAGAATGATTTTATTCATCCAGCCCCTCCAAATGCCTCTCCAAGCCCCACATCATCGAATTCTCCTCATCATTGTCAGTGAACACTTGGTTCCACCTTGTGTCAACCCACCGCAGGTCCCTGTGAGCGGGGACACCCCTCACCCCAATTCCCTGGGGCTCAGCAGGCCCACTTGACTGAGCAACATTGTTTGGGGAACTGCGCTGTGGGTGAGATGGGGGAAGAGCAGACACTGCACAGGTAGAGCTCCAAACTCAAACCACTATTTCTCTCTAGAGGCTTAGGGTGAAAAAAAGAAATCTTTAAAAATTGATATATGACTATAAATTCCTGATAAATTTAGAACTATATCTCAGATAAATACCTATGGCAGGAATTTATAAATATGCAACAATGTTAATGGGGCCACTCATGGGAAATAGATACATTAGCTAACTTTGCATCAGGCAAATCCTCTTGTCC
>NW_012139080.1:1364141-1376496 GCF_000956105.1 Propithecus coquereli | reverse complement strand
CATATTATATATATAAATCTATGAGCAAAATACTCCAGGGCATTTATAAAATACTTGTACAGTTATATAATATTGACACTATAGAAAATATTATACTCACATTTCCTCATAGCAAAGAGAAAGAGTCATATATATATCCATGAAAGAATACAAATCTCTAACAAAAGATACCAAGGCTTTGTCTAAGAAATAATTTCAAAGGGAATACAAGTTTTAAAAGAGGAATAAAATTATGAGTGTGCAGTCATAACAATACCCAATATATTAAGTTTCTAATTTTAAAAAGGGATCTATCTTTTCCATCCCTTTAAAAGCTAAGATTTCTAAATTTTATTATTTTTGCATGTCTGTATATATAAATATCTAAAGTGATATTATTTTTATAATAAGAATATAAACATATTTTGTATTTAAAAACAATCATAGGTTCATATTGTGCGGTAGCACATGAACTTTAGAGATGATGCAAATATTTCCCATATAAAGAAAGCAGAAAAGTAAGATGAAGTAAGAATTCATTGGAAAGATGGATAAAAGATGTACAATCTACCCATTTACAGAAGCACACACACACATAAACTAGTTTAATGTATGTTAAAACATTCATAGTAAATACATCAAGATGGTAGGAATTAAGGTTTATTTTAATTTTCTGTATTTTCAGAATTTTCTACAATCCAGCTCTAGTATAGCACTTCAGATCTATGAAGTTAGTTTCTCTGTGACATTTGATTTTGTCACATATTCACTAGGTGTGTGACATTGTGTAAGTTACGTGAAATAGCTAAAGTAGTGATATATAAAATTACAAAATAGTGATAATAGCCCCTACATTGTAGTACCTATATAGAAATTCAGTTACATGAGAAAATCCAAGAAAAATACTTACCCAGGTGCCTAGCGTTAAGCACAAAGTATTTTAGTTGTGATGGTGATGATGATAATATTAATTAAAAGTAGATATGATAAACTATATAGTTATAATAGGTATGATATAAAAAGGATTTGATTATCTTAAGAACCAACAAAATTAATTTTTTTAAAAAGCAGTATGAGTCAACTTCTGCTTAGTAAATTAGTTTCTTGGACAAATTTAGTAGCCAACATATGTCTGTCAAATAATCACTCAATCCTGTAAATAACCACTAACAGAATGCCACTAAAAGACCTTTATCAAAATGCCAACATAAAACGGGAACCTCTAAAGTAGCAATCTATAAAGAACTTGATTCTTACTATGTTGCTAAGTGTTAAGAGCTCTTTCTGTCTCTCTCTGGGCTCTTCAACTTCCTTAACATCTATCAAGGCTGAACCATGGACTTATCTAAATTAAGTATATGGAAACACTAAATCCTAGATATACTAATTTCTTCCTAGAAATGTCCACACTGAAGTTGGAGACTGATGTATTTTATTTGCTAGTCCTGTGTATCATTAAGGGAAGATAATAGGAAATAGTATCCATTAATTATTTACCCAGTAATTATTTATTAAGCATTTACTATGTACCAGACATTATGCTAGGCATTAGGGATATGAAGTAGAGAAGGCAGACATAATCCCTATTCCTTCAGACATCAGATTTTAATGTGAGATACATACGAAAAGAACTGAAAAGAGAACAGTACAGCATAGTGTGATAAATATTATGAAAGGGAAGATGTAGGCTGCCCATATGGGGTGCCCCTAGATCTAGGAAAAGGTCATAGCAGGCTTTCCTGAAGCAACTGTGACCTTACGAATTAGTTGAAATTAACTAAATAAAGAAAGAGGGGAAAAGAGAATAACACGTGGTTAATCTTTTGGAGTAAAGACATAACATAGCCTGGAAACTGAAATATAATATAGCTAAAGAACAAGTTAAAAAAAAAAAGTTAGCAAGGGATGGATACAACAGTGAACTTGCACTGTAAAGGATAGCTCTGTAATAAGGTACATACGAAACGTCCCCTGAAAATACCCACCGAAGATGAGCTTAGAGTCAAAAATTACAACTCTTAAAAAGAAAGCAGTATAGAAAGTTTTAGAGACAATAAAATGAATTGTTTATCATTGCACATGTGTATCATGGTTCTAACAGGACACAGAATTTACCCCAGATGATTCAAATGAATAGACCTAAAGAGTCCACTTACAGATATGAGTTAGGGTCAAGTGAACAAACAAGTTGTGGTGAAGCGTCGAATGACTAGCAACAAGTAAGAAGGCTTTCCATTCTGCTACGTCTTTTAAAAAGGAGATTGAATTAATCTGGTGAGGAATTGGGCTGGATTTGAGACTGATTGTTGCTGTGGTTAACCTCAGTGCAACCCAGGGTTTGAATTCCTGTAGAGATACCTTGTGCTTATGATGGGGTTGTTTTGACACAGGAAAGTGACCCCCAATGCTGGGAGCCTCCTGAGGTCCAAGTGGGTCCTTGGCTTTGCACAAGAAAGAATTCAAGTGCAAGCCAACAGTATAAAGTGAAAGCAAGATTTATTCAGAAACTACAGAAAATCTACTCCACAGACAGAGCAGAGCAAGTTCTCCCTGTAGAAGACAACTGGCCCCTGGTTCCTGTTGCCCCTCTATTTAAGCAATGGCTTAATTATAGGCTAAACAAGGGGAGGAATATTCATGAATTTGTCCTGCCTCCATCTTGTTTTGATTAGGGTAGTTTCACACTTTGTTTTGAGACTTCCTGGCTCAGTCAGACAATGTTTGCACAATTAAGCAATGCCCAAAGCAGTGCCTCACCAGCTCCCTGTCTCATTCCCCCCTCAGAGATAACACTCCCCCTACTCTTAAGGGATTATAGAAGGAGGAAGATCTGTCTTCCATAACTGCTTCAGGCTGACTTTAGGGGCGTTGGCCCTGCCTATCATGGGAGGATTAAAAATCTCTCGAAATGGTCTAGAGGGCTCAGGGGTAGCATGCTTCTGTGCTCTGAATCAGCTGGTGAGATGGGTTGGAAGTCTTGCATTAGCATCAACTTGAATCGCAATCACTGTAACCTGGAAGATATAAATTTTACCAGAGGGTTAAATAAACATGGTCCAAAGATTGAAAGAAGTATACCTAAAAAGGGCCCTAATGATACTGGGCAAATATCCCTTAATACTACAATCCCCGACCCCTGGGCCACAGACTGGTACGGGACCATGGCCTGTTAGGAATCAGGCCATGCGGCAGAAGGTGAGCAGCAGGGAATGGCAGATGAGGGAGTGGAACTTCATATGTATTTACAGCCACTCCCCATCACTGGCCATCATTCCCCCACCTGCCCACCCTGGGTCTATGGAAAAATTATCTTCCAGTCCCTAGTGCTGAAAAGGTTGAGGACTGCTGCCTTAATAGAATCCCAGATGGTCTGGGCAGTGGGGTTATTGATGTTATGTAGCCACTTAGCCTGTTGAAGGTTGGTTGCCCTTTGCTCTACCTCCCGTGAAACATTAATGTAGATGCAATAAGATGCATTTGCAACAGCACTTACCACTTTCTATTCAGCCAAAATGCAACATGGTTATTTTTGGATAGCCAAGATGGACAGAAAAGGTCTTTTCCAGGGAGAGGAGGGAGTATAATGTAAACATGGTGAAGTAAGATGAAATGCAAGTTTGGTTAATAACTATGCAAGTGACTTGATTGCAGCCACTAGGAAGCAAGAAAAGTAACAATAACCAGTAGATTATTAGGAAAATACTAACAATAATTAAGAAAAGAAGAGTGAGCACATTCATATTAGTCATTTGTATGAGGGTGTTACTTAGCTTTCTTGCTGTCTTCAGGAGGCAGTCTGTGAACCTGAGGTCCTTTTGGGCTCACAGTTCGACAACGTAAGACAAGTAAGCTGGCTCCTCTGTGCCACCCCGTGGGGGCTCATGAGAAACAGGTTTAATCCTAGACAAGTGTTCCCAACTAGTTAGTTCCAATAATGACAGGAAAAGGCAGCTTATATGTAGCTAAACATGTAAATATTCTAGTAGAAAATCTATATTAATTTAGACAGAAGCGAAATTATTAAATGAGTCTAAATGTTTCCAAATACAGACCTCGTCCTTGGTCTCATGAAAGCAGTTTATTGTGATTGTTGTCTTTTCCTGGGTCTGAAAACAGGACTTTGGTTAAATTGAGTTTGGTGTTAGATACCCACGAGTCAAGGCCCTGTAACTTAACAGCCCAGGGGTTAGTTAACAATATTTGACACAGCCTTGACCTGATTTGAGGTTGCTCATCAAAGATGTCACACGGCCTCGAACACCCAATCTAAACAGAATCACGTATCACTGTAAAATAACAGCAATTCACCCAACCAAGAGTGCTAATCAAAAAGACTTTAAAGGTAACACACACAATCACGTGGATGCAAAAACCTCAACTTTCTAAAGTTTAGTTTTTTTCCCAGCAACCAAAAACCTAACAAGGACAACATAGGAACCATCTGAACAAAACACAAAATCTCTATTTCTTAGGCCAGTTACCAAGAGGTAAAGAAATCCCTCTGTAGTGTGATAGATTTTCCTCTCCTGTGGGAAACCCATCCAGACGACTCTAAAGTCAAACTTGATAAAAGGGCACAGGCAAGTGTCCAGGGTCATGTGCACACATCATATTACAGAGGTATGTGAACAAGAGCAATTGACTCTGAGTAACAGTATGAAAAATGTTCTGGCCACATTGAACAATTCAGACATATCAAGAAAAGCCAAGAATAGAATTAAGTTATAATGGAGGAAAACATAGCTTTTAAGATAAAGCATTTTACTGTCAGATCATAACAACAGACTTAGACCCAGAGGGGAAAAAGTTATAGGAGCTGATGATAAAGGTTAAAGGGGAGAGTTACCATTCCAGGCCTTTCAAGGGGAAAAAAGCAGAAAGCAGCTAGACATAGAAAAACTTGAACTTTTGAGATATAAATCTGAAAAGTTTCAAAAGAAGCAGATTATAGGCTTAGAATCAAACCTTTTTTGCAGTTTCATTAAGAGCAAATCAATATTTCAAGAAAACCTTGTGATTTTAACCAAAACTTTTTTCCTTTAATTATAGCCAACTCAACCATACACAAAATTCTTGCATAAATTCTTATCCATGAACCCCATCACGACCTACACAGACCATCTACAACATGCTCAGACTTGCTTTTTTTGTCCTAAATTTCCTCTTTCCCAAATAACCAGCCATTCTGTTCCAGGACAAAAATTCTCTGCACGAGATCCTTTCCCACATAAAACCATTTCCTCTCTGTTCACTCTTTCTTACCAAAAATACATTTCCATACTCACAAGCTTTCTATGTCTTTCTGCACCTTACCAGTTACCTTCTATCTTGTTTTTATTCCCCTTCTAATCCATCCATTGAATCAATCCAAGCAACCTCCGAATTAGACAAAATTACATATATAATTTTTTCAACACCTTTTATGCGTCTTTCACAACACATCCTATTCATTGGTATACGCCATATATAGAATCACACTCATTGACAAGAATTCCTATTTTTAACAACTTTAAATTTTGGTGAAAAACATAAGCAGCAGGAAATTTTGAGTTGTCTGTTACAAACATCTATTTTGTTTATATTTCTCCAATGTATTATTTTAGTCCTTTACTTAGATTTTAGTTATTATTTTAAGTTATTTTCTGTTAACCATGTTTATAGCCTGTGAATGTAAGATATTTACCTTAGTGAGAAACTTAAACACATGGGGTTTTTTTTGCTGATAACTCAGATTTAGCTGTTTTTATTAGCCATTAGAATTAGTCTTATTTACCAAAAATTTACTAACTTTACATGAACTTGAAAAGAATTTAGAATTATTTACTTAATTTACATATAACATAATACATGTACAAATACACAAACACATTTAAACATATATACATAATACGCACACAATGATCTAATATTTTTTCTGCCTCTGAATTCCAGCCAAGATACCACAAATTCAGCAGTCTGCAAAAGGTAGCTGAAATCCCGTGCTGGAGAGCTGGTGGAACCCCCGCTTAGAGTCGGGGACCGAGGAGGCTACAGGGAAGGGTGCAGGTCTCCTGGGGTGGGGGAGGCTAAAAGGGCATCATTTGTGTCCTAAATGTCTAGAACAGTTTCTCGGTGCTTGAATTAGAGGGACATAAAAGATAGAGGGCCTTAAAAATCTGTACATAAGGGATTTCTACCCATCTTTCTTCCTTTTCGCAGAGTAAGTCCAATTGTAAAATTGTGTTGTGGTTTAAAGAACCATTTTCAGGCCAAGTTTCCTGGTCTCCAAGTTAGTATTGGGGCCAGACAGTATTACAATAGAAAATAAGCCTCTCCTTTTTTAGATCTTCTAGCTTAAATTTTTCCCTGTTAGTGAGGAGGCATCCTAGTGGGAAATCCTTTGGGATGCTTGTTGTCATCCCCATCTCTAAACAGGATTTCTGTTAGAACCAGGGACTTCCCTAAGCCTGGCAAAGAACTGAGTATCTTCTCTCTGAGATTTCCTCCTTCCCTTTTCCTCTAAGAAAGTCAACAAGGCAATAGCAGCCAAACCTTGCAAAGTCAAGGTGGGTGCAATTGAGAAAGCACAAAGGCTAGAGGAGAAAAGATAGATCTGTGTGGAGGAATGGAGACTATAACCTCCAGTATAAGGAGCACTGGGAAACAAATGTTGCAACACACAAAGTGTGTTGTACAGAACAGGCTTCAGTTTGAGAACAAATGTAACATTGGAATCGGACTTGCTGAAACTGCTTAGGGTTTAGGGCGAAGACACCACAATTCACAATTGCAAAGATGTGGAAACAACCCAAGTGTCCATCAATACATGAGTGGATTAATAAAATGTGGTATATGTATACCATGGAGTACTATTCAGCTTTAAGAAACAATGATGATATAGCACCTCTTGTATACTCCTAGACAGAGCTGGAACGCATTCTACTAAGTGAGGTATCCCAAGAATGGAAAAACAAGCACCACATGTACTCGCCATCAAATTGGTATTAACTGATCAACACATAAGTGCACATATAAGAATAACATCTATTGGATGTTGGGCAGGGGAGAGGGGGGAGGAGGGGGGAGGGGACGGGTATATGCATACACAAAGAGTGCAATGCGCACCGCCCAAAGGATGGACATATTTGAAACTCGGACTTAGGGGGGGAGGGGGGGCAAGGGCAATATACGTAACCTAAACATCTGTACCCCCATAATATGCTGAAAAAAAAAAAAAAAAGAGTAGCAACCTGAATGCCAGCAAGAAGAGACTTCAGACAGCATAGGTTTTTGTGATCTCAAGCAGCCTAGACAAATTATAAATCCAGCTCACTGAAGATACCGAAGGCTGGAGTTTAAGAGTCTTGGAAGTAAACAACCTAATGAGCAACAGTCAGTTTTAGGGTAAGCAAAGACAGGTCATCAGAACTAAGAAGTGTAAATAACATGATAAAAAACACTAGCAGAGGGTACAAGGTGGTTTGGTTTACAGAAAAATAAAACAAATCTGGAAATACCTAAATGTCCACAAGGGCCTATTTCAGCCCTTTAACTTGGAGTTACCTAAAAGAGAATCCCTTCCCAATTGCTGAAAACCCTGGGGCAGCTGGGGGGTAGCGTGCAGCCTATTTCAGCCAAAATGTGTCCCCAAGGGGCCTATTTCAGCCATTTAACTTGGGGTCACTGAAACAACCTGGCTCTGGTATCCCAGTGTCCTCACAATAAGGTAACTCTATTTAACAAAAGAAAAGAATTTCAACATAAACAAGGAAAAAAACCTGCTTTATAAAGAATGAAAACAATTGCCCAAATTGCTGAAGCAGAAAGTATAAATGCAGACACAGAAGAAATCACTGAAGACGGCAAAGGGAGACAGTGAATTGTTGGATTCTTGCTTGGTGTGGGAACAAGTCCCCACCAACTCCCAAGGCCACAGTCACCTGGCAACCACCAACGGCTTTAATCTGCACGGCATGGATATTAAAACTCCTGCCACCCTGTTACTGGGGGAGCCATAGTTAGACAAATGGAGTGAGTTTGTGTCCTTTAATTCATGAAGAGTCTCGAGAACAGAATTGGATAAAGAGAGATGGAATAAAAAGGGTCTGGCACTTTAGAAGACAGGGAAACTGAAAAGAAAATAGACAAGACAAAGGAAGACTTACCTGTCCTTCTGGCTCCAAATAGTGCTGTGCAGTCTTAATTTGGGGTCTGGGTGGGGGTCTTCCTTTGTCCCATCTAGATTGCCAGGAAAATGACACAGGAAATTGACCCCCAATGCTGGAAGCCACTTGAGGTCCAAGTGGGTCCTTGGCTTTGCACAAGAAAGATTTGAGGAGCGAGCCGACAGTATAAAGTGAATGCGAGACTTATTCAGAAACTATAGAAAATCTACTCCACAGACAGAGCAGAGTCAAGTTTTCCCTACAGAAGACAACTGGCCCCTGGTTCCTGTAGCCCCTCTATTTAAGCAACGGCTTAATTATAGGCTAAACAAGGGGAGGAATATTCATGAACTTGCCTGCCTCCATCTTGTTTTGATCAGGGTAGTTTGAAACTCTGAGACTTCCTGGCTCAGTTAGACGATGTTGCACAATTAAGCGATGCCCAAAGCAGTGCCTGCCAGCTCCCTGTCTCAGTTCTACCAGCACGAGAAATGTTTGATTGTGGGTTTTAGGTCTTCTCTTCACACTCTGCCTTAGAGAAGGTCTTATCTCATGCTCTTGTTCTTGTCCTGGCCCTTGTTAGCTTATGGTGGCAGTTATTGGGGGTCAGGGACAGGATTTACAGTCCGCTGTTTTGAGTAAGCCTCAGTATCAGCGTGTGGCCCCCTTGGCTCTAGTGCCCATGCATTGTCTTTATTTATGGGCTTCATTCATAATCCTGCCCTTATCCTAAAATCAGGGTTCTCTTTCCTACTGTAGCTTGAAGTTTTGACCAATGTGCCAAGTGCGGCAATGCTTGTCCGTTTCACCTCATTTTAAGGCTTTTGTACCATAGTGGAGATATGGAAGAATGGTTCAATCAGAGTTTCTTGCCCTTGCAGCTGCTGTTCCTTTTTCCTGGTCTGCTGTGGATGAGAGAACAGACTTCTTACTTCTCTTTCCAGTCTTTACCATGAGTGTTCAGCAGGTTTTATGGAGGAAGAAGAGCCTGCAAGATGATGCAGACTTCCCCAGTTTCTGTGCCCTCTGGGGGTTTCACACTGCCCATCAACCTGCATTCAACTTTTATCAATTTGTCAGCTATTGTAGCTGAACTCTTTTTAGCAGTTTCTAGTTGTTTCTACTCCAGCTCAGTGTGTTCTCACATTGCTCTTCCTGTAAGCACTATTTTTCCTTAGATTTGGGTCATTTGGTTGGTGAGCAATATCAGCTCTCTAATAGGTCATGATTTTGAAGTTAGCCTGGCTAATGTTTGTTATAATATGGAGAGCAATTTTTCTTCTGGCTTTCTACATCTTGGGAACAAGCCAAAAACATGGCTGATGAAGTGTTAGCTGAAACGCAAGTGTTTGCCTTGGAGAATTTCTGATATTCACAATAAATACTGTGGATGAGAAAATTTTGTTGTTTTGACCCATGGAAATTATAAAATTGTTTATCTTAGCAGCAGCATCCAGCATGTCCTGACTAACACAGCATTTAAGCTGGGATGTCTGAGGTGCCTGGCAGAGGGACAAATAGTAGAATGCAAGCAGACATCCATGAAGAAAGGTAACCCATAGACATAGGAAACGCATTCTAGGCTCTCAGGAGTCTGGGGAGAAGCTGAAGCCCAGAAACCCAAAGTAGGAGGCAAAGAATGGAGTATAGAGTTAATAAAATAATTTCAGAGATTGTAGTTACAGCAAAACTGCAGACAAGGCCAAAACACAAGGCCAAAACACATGGGAAACTAGGTAAGAACAAGTCACTCAGCAAAACTGACTCAGTGTGAGCAGTGAGTTATTTAGTTCCTCCTGATTCCTGGCATCTTAGATAGATCTCTATCAAGAGTGGTTAAGCCCGCCTTGCTGGGCCGCAAGGATATACCATAGGAGGCCAAAGGGTTATGGAAACTCAAAAACAAGATAAGAGCCTCTCTTGGAAGAAGGTCCCTTCAATGAAAGAATATATCATTTTGATCAAAATGCCATTGTGAACTTTTCCTTCTGTAGCAAACAGCTTGAATTCTAAGACACTATCACCCACATCCATATGTCTCAGTGTATGCTCTGCCAAGATGTCTGTTTGCCATTTGCTCTGTCTATACAATGCCAAACACCCAGGTGAAAAGTAAAAAATTCAGTCAGTGTTTCTAAACACCCAGATGTTTGGCACCAACTACGTAAAATATCTGGATCCATGACAGTATTTCTCATTTTTTCATCTGGTTGTTTGGCATCACGTAACACAAACCATGGTGTAGGTGCTAAGTACTCTTAGGACTAAGAAAATACAGAACATTGTCACAAATCAGCACATTTTTTCCTAAAGTACTGGAGAATCTTAGCCTTGAATTGGGCTTTAGAGGGCATCTAATGCAACTTCCCTCATAACGTATTTGTGGTATGTCTGCAAGCAAACCAAGGGGACTTCAGAAAAACCTGTCTGGTATCAGGGAAGATTAACTCCAGGTCTCCGATTTTAGCTTATAAACATGGATACAACTTCATTCAAAAAATATTGTCTGGGTGACTCCTCTGATCCTGGCTCTGGGTCTGGAAGAGACAAATATGCCGTCAAGTAGCTAAGTTCAGTGCAGTGGAGGGAAGACATGAGACAGCAGTAGGGGACATGAAGAAAAGGGGATTGTCTGGAGGGATATTCTAGATGGCGTCAAGTGGACTTGACTAATTAAGTTTATCTACCACTGCTTGAGCATTTCTTAGTACTAGGCATTAGGATAGGTAGGACACCAATTTTCCGCCTTTAATCTACATAAAACCCTTTACACATAGAGATTCTTATTCCTATTTTATGGCCATTTAGAGGAATTAAGTAACATTTCCAAGGCCATACAATGTGAATGTTCTAAGTGATGGTTTTTAAAACAGGGTATTCTGCCTCCAAACACCTTTCACTGACTTATTTTGCCTCCACATTTCTCTAACAAAGTTCAAGGCCTCAGTGCCTTGGTCTTGTCATCACAGGGGATGGCCAGGCCCTGGAGAGGAAGGCTTGAACTCCCCCCCAGACACTTGGAGATCCCTTCAGAAAGAATATAACTACTCAAGAAATCCAAATCAGCCAAAAGAAAATAATAATACACAAAAGAACAATTAACACTAAGAGGTGGATGAGAACGCAGCCACCGACACTGGGAAACCAGAGAAAATGAAATGGAGTGGCCACAGATGTTACCAGCAACAGACAAAGCCATTCAGATAGAAGAGGGCTGTTTCCTAATCAAAAGAGCCAATTTCCCATCTTCAGGATGTCAAATAAAAAGAAATCTGGACTTAGATAAGGAGAGGCTTTATTCAAAAAGACTGTTGCAATAAGGAAAATGTTCCAATCTCAAGATCTGCAAGAGTCTCAAAAATCAAACAGAAAAAAAAGGCTTTTCTTTTATAGGGAGGGGAAATCAGGGCTAGAAGAAACTTTTAAATGGAAATGGAACAAGGGGAGGAGGGGTGAGTAGATAGCCTGATGGAGGAGGTCTGACGGGAAATGTTCCTCACTGTGGTCAGCTGAGTCTTGGGTGCTAAGCCGGAGTGCGAGAGCACTCTGCATTTCAGTGCCTGGTCACATTTGGAGCAAGCAAAATTCTGGACCCTGTGCGAAGGAAAGAAGTCTGATTAAAGTTTGGTGGAGCCAACCAAGGCAGAGAGTAAGAGATGGGCAGATGTAAACACTTGGTCAGGAGCCATCTGTGGTACAGACCTCTGAGAGAATCACCTATTTTATCTGCCAGATTTCACTTTGCCTTTAGTGGTTTTCTCCTTTCATTGCGGGTTCACTCATGTCTCTTTTGAATGCTACTGTGATTATCTAAAACGCTGCTATAAATGACAACACTGAGGATCCTATTTGCCCAACTTTAACTTCATCCAACTGCTGAATCAGGTTTCTCTGGACACTGAGGCATCACAAATCCAGCCAACTCTCAGCCCTTCTCTGCCCCTTGCCTGGAGGTCCAGGCTGGCTGGGGGAACCCCGTGAAGTTGCTTTTTGGCGTCTAAGCCCTTGGCTGTGGGAACCCTGCTGGTTTGCATTTCCTGGGTTTCAGTGTGGAGGTGGATGATTCCTCAGATTTACTCATTTTAGTCCTGGTGGAGCAAGTTTTGAAAGTGGAAACTGAATCCTTACCTCTGGCCTGCTATGAAACTAAATGACACACTCCTGAATTCTTTGGAAAGCTTGATTTAAAATATAAAAGCTTTCACAGTGGCCAGTGGTTTATTGTCTCTTTA
>NW_012139080.1:1359419-1360681 GCF_000956105.1 Propithecus coquereli | reverse complement strand
GTGACCTTCAATTAAAGTCAGCCGATTTTAGATGTTAACCCCATCTACAAAATATTGTCACAGCAACACTTTAGATTAGTGGTTGATTAATAGCCAGATACCATAGCTTAGCCAAGTTCACACATAATCACACCACCAACCAAAAACAAAATCCTAAAAACAAACAAACAAACAAACAAACAAAACTAGATTCCATCAATGATGGTTTAGAAATGTTACTTGGTAGTTACCTCAGTCTACCCATTTTCCATCCAGAAGTATGTGGACAGAGAATGGCATTAAAATATAGATTAATGAAGATTCTGCCTGTATAAAATAAAATACATGTGTTAGAGCAGATTTCTTTCTCTGTAATGAAAGTGTAAAGCACTTTGCAATAGCTTTATCAGGACATGTTAATTTGGTACAAAGAAAGTGTTGCCTCTTACGTGTTTACTTGTTCACTATTGCTCTAAATGTTTGGCGCAATGAAGAAACTTGGCAGTGATGTGGTTCATTCAGTCCCTATAGAAATCAAACACAATAATTTTGGCTACAGTTGCCTGTTAATGGCATAAATGACTAAAATTGTTATAATACTAATTGAAATGAAGAAAATAATCTACTTTTCTTTCTAAAATATTAGTGCATTTTTCTAAGTTTATATCTCAAATGACATTTTTATAATAATTCTAGAAGCTACCTAGCCTGAGAGTTTATCCTTCCAACTTAATGTGACACATCATGAAAGTCAGCCTTAATTTTCTTGAGCTGTGTATGGATCTAATAAAGTAAAATCAACTCCAATATCTTGCATTTGCCTACTTTGTGTTAAGCTGGTCCTCGTGGGAATGACAAAGACATCTTGAAAATGGTCCTGAACCAGTTAATAATAAAAATCTTTTTCCCTGAAGAAATCAATATACCATTTTGGGCACAATTTATTATTACATATTCACTTTAGGAAGAACAGCAGGCAGCCTCAAGTAGAGATATTTTAATAGTGTCCTCAAAGTCCCTGCCTGCTACTTCTGCTCAGAAACCGGCATACTTAATTGTCATTTCACATCAATTATCCACACATTTGGAAATAGCTACCTAATGCTTCCATTAATTAAATTTAATAACAGAATATAAATGGCTAAAAATGCATTTAAAATTTTTTACTTGTAGATGTTTTCTTTATTTGATTCATCTTGAATTATTACAGAAGAAAATAAAAGTACATAAATGTTAAGTACAAAATGTCCCATATAAAGTATTGCCATTAAGAATACTATAAA
>NW_012139080.1:1357387-1359369 GCF_000956105.1 Propithecus coquereli | reverse complement strand
GGGTATTTCTTTGTGCTTTCTCCCTATTTGTAACTTTTGTCATGGTAATTGCTAATTGTAATACAAGGTTTCTCTTATAAGGCTTGGATTCTGTACCCAAAGAAGGAGAGAGCCCCTTTAGGAACTATATGTAGCAGGCAAATCATTATGAACTAATGCTGGCCTTACAAGTGCTATGTACAAGTTATAATGAAATACGCCAGGGGTCTGGATAATTCACCAAAAACCATAATACATATCTCAGAGACAAATGCTTGAAATATTCAAAGTTCAGGATGGCAAACTAACAAAATACTTTTTATACTCCCCCAAAAAACACCTCTGATTATAATGTGCATTTGAGTTACTGGCAATAATTTTAATTTCTTGGGTTTGTCAAAAAATTAAAAAGAGAAGAAAATAATACAAGAAGTGAATACCATAATGTCAGAATATGATCTTGGGTAAAGCTATCAGCAGTGATTCAGGCCTGATTAACATAGAGGAAAAAAAGTAGCCTATATAAATTGTGTGGCATTTTTCTTCTGCAAATGCATAATTAGAAAACCACTGAAAAGTTCATTTCCTACAGTCACCATATATTCTTTCTGTGACTGTGATGTCAAGTACATATTATTTACTGTTCTGCCTATTAAAACCTATCATTTTATACAGCAAAACTATATCTGAAGTTGATCAAAAGTGAATAGCTGTTACCTAGGAAACAAATATAATTCTTACCACTGTTGTGTACTTTATTTTCAATGAGAAATTATGTCCTTTCAATTATTAGATGATATGGCAAAGTAGTAAACAATACTATAAATCTCTGGAATTTGCTCTACGGTAATAGTGCATTAAACACTTGGGCAGCTAGAATTCACATGGACAAATAGGACCGAGAGGGTGCTCTGCTGTATAATTCTGTAAGGATTATGAACACAAGAGGGGAAGGAAATTGGCTACTGAGCATCAGTACTGCTCTGTGTCTTATCTAATTGTACACAGCCTAGGCTGGCTGAGCTAAGGGCATCTCCTGCTGTGCTCAAAATAGAGAAACGGTGCCTAAAGTTGATAATAATTGACAAAGAAAAATACTGCACTGCAAATGACAAGACATCTCAGAGGATTATCAAATTTATTATCTTGAAAAGATTGAATTTTCACAAGACTTTCAAATGGGAGGAGGAAACTGAGGGGAGTAAGAAAACTGAGAGTTAATTGAATTTGCAAGACACATTGACTGTTGACAAAGAGAAAATCAAGGGAATTACATGGATAATTTAAGGAAAAAAATACTCTTTCCTTAAAGTTTTGAATTTTCAGTTTATAGTTTATGTAAGCATGTATGGGGTGTGTGTATGCGTGTCTGAAAGAGAGAAAGGGGAAAGAGAGAGAGAATTTTAGAACAATATTGATATTAATGGTAATAAAGCCAATACTATTCTCACCATGGCTTTGCTCAGGTGAGAAAAATACTCAATATATTTGTGTTCTGAAATGGAAAGAATATTCTCTTAGGAGTTCCGGAAACTGGGCTTTCCTGCTCACTAATTGTGTAACTTGGCTAAGTCATTTACATATACATTTTTCTGCTTTGCCATGGTCCACAGCATTGTGCATCTTTCTATTATTTATTTGATTTGAAAGTCAGATATTCACATGGGTATCACCTGGTGTTGGGCTGAGCTATAACCAAATCCAGCCAAATAGTTGATTTTAAGAATCTTCAATTCTTTAGTCAAAAACTGCCCCTCCATTCGAACAATCTGGATTGTTATTAAAAAAAAGTTCAGGAGCTGTCCCCTCATATTTTTTCTTTTTAATAATTAGTAAAAGCTATTTATAGGGAATTTATAAAAACTGCACTATACTACATCAAACTCCCTCAATATTTAAATACTCATAGTTTTATGAGTAAAAGAAAATATATACACATATAATTTATGTACATCTATATATACATAAGCCATCTATATATAGATATATGCTAATATATACTA
>NW_012139080.1:1351984-1353127 GCF_000956105.1 Propithecus coquereli | reverse complement strand
TGAGCTAATGGAAAAACAACATTGGACTATTCTCATACTCATTGGCAATTCTTAACAGGGTCTACTAATTACTAGTTATCAAAGCTGAAACATCACTCATCTGTATCCTTTTCCAGGCTGAAAGGCAAAGCTATTTCTATTTATCCTAATTAGAGGAGCATACCATGCTCTCCTGGTGAGAATCTGTGAAACCCTGGTCTGGTCTTAAGTAGAGAGTATGCAGAAATGCCAGGGCCTCAGCAGAAAGTACTACGGTGAGTGGCAGGACATTGAACCTGTGGAGGAGCCAAATCCAGGCCCTTGACTGAAATCTGAGACGACTCCAGCTGTGAGACCCAATGCTTTTGGCTTTAATGATGGGTGAGACCACTAGAATGTTCTCCGGCATAGTTCCAGCGAATGTTTCCTCAAGATCCAAGAGAAAAGTCAGATCATAAAAGAACACTGAAACTGGCTCTCCATTTGGCAATCTAATAAGAATGTGGCAGCATCAGAGGTTGTTCGAAGAGCCAGACTAAGTATCAACAAAGACTAGTATCAGGGGTCGAAGGAGTGATACTAATTAAATACCAATTACTGACCAGACAATAGAATGACCTGTAACACATCCAAAGAAAGTTAACAACTGCCCAGGAGAGGAGGCGAGGCACTGAGAACCCTGCGGAGAAGGAGGGTTGAGGAGCTTGGGATTCCATTGACTTTTCAGGATGTGGATTGGAGTAAAGGGCATTTTAATTGTATGCACCTCTTTAGAGTTCTTGCAGAACTGACCTTTTAATAATTACCTAAAATATTGAGTAAGCACACTTTGTTGAATCAGTAGGCCCCCAAAACTAACTCACTCCGAAAATTTAGGGCACCCTAACACGTGGCAGCGCCTATCCTGAATGGAAAATTTAGTTTCTGGCTGTCACTTCTCATTTCGTGTTGCATACCCTTAAATGAAACAAACTTTGAATAAATCACCCCAAGAAGCAGCAGCTTTGCAAACTGTTTCTACCTACTATGTGAGCAGTAATATGTTGGGTTCCAGAAGAGTTCGTATCAATCAACACCTTGTTAAAGAAGCCAGGGGCCTCTGCCTTTGTTTTCTGTAACAACCTAAATAAACTTGGGATAAAATAACCTTCTATCAAGGAGGAA
>NW_012139080.1:1350879-1351934 GCF_000956105.1 Propithecus coquereli | reverse complement strand
TAATTTAAAGAGAAAAAAGTTTGTTTTCATTGACTACATAAAGAGGAGAGAGAGGGAAAGGCAGGGATGGATGGAAAATATTTTGGTTACTTCACCAACCACTCACTGTATTCTCACCTCCCCAAATACTGTTGATATGAGCTAGAAAGAGAAAGCAAAACAACCCGGAGGCCCTAGTTTTCTGGGGAGCATTGTGATGCTCATGCCTAAACCAGATCATCGATCTCTGTGAGTTTCAATTTCCTGATCTGTAAAACCACACACACACACACACACACACACACACACACACACACACATTTTGTGTTCTTTTTCAAGCTGAAGTTTATTATTAGGTCTCCAGGGGTGACAGAGCACGACAGAAAGGTTGAAATCCTAGCTCTGCCACTTAATTTGCTGTTATCTTGAGTAAATTCCCTAACCTTCCTGAGGCTCAGTTTTCTCATTTGCAAAACAGGGTTAATAATACTTGTCTCCTAGAATTGTCTTTCACTGTTCCATGCCTACCTTGATCAGTGCTTGGTAGATAGTAGACTCCTAAAAGATATTGTTGAAGGAAAAAAGGAATGAAGTATAGCAATATATAATATTCTATAGCATATATATTATACATGGTAGTATAAAGTCCTGCACATAATAATTAATCAGTAAATGGTAACTGTTAATGTTAACCTCTATATATTGCATATAGCGGTGTGTATAGACTCTCATATTTTGGAATAGTGGGGTAAATAGTACACACCTGGTGGAGCAAAAATAAATTTAAAAAACCTGCATCAGGCAGGGTTCACAAGAAAAATAGAACCAATAGGATATACACACACATACACACATATATGAATAAATATAAATATAAAAAGGTTATTTTAAGGAATCTGGCTCACATGATTGCGGACACAGGCAAGTCTGAAATCTAAAGACCTGGCCAGTGGGCTGGAGACTCGGGCTGGGGTGGATGTTGCAGTCTTGAGATAGAATTTTTCTTCTTCATGAAACCTTAGTTGCTGCTCTTAAGACCTTCAACTCATTGGATGTAGCCCACCCACATTATCAAG
>NW_012139080.1:1341203-1348424 GCF_000956105.1 Propithecus coquereli | reverse complement strand
TCTGCCTTTGTTTTCTGTAACAACCTAAATAAACTTGGGATAAAATAACCTTCTATCAAGGAGGAACGTTAAGATATTCTAAGTAGAATTTTTATTGTTTGTTTTTGAATTTCAAACCTTTTGAAAAACTGTTCTGAGTCCTGCTACCTGGAACGATTGGACCTTTCTGTAGACGAGCATCTCATTTCCCTGAATACTCAGCACAGGACCCTTTGACAAGAAGTTAACAGGAAAAAGGCATTGTCATTCATGATTCAGATCCACCCTTCTGCCAGAAATCACCTTCAACTCCCGTTCCCCATTCCCAGTTAGGGCCTGAGCCTTGATGGTGACATGAAGATAGTTCTCAAAGCACCGAAATAGCTATCTGACAGGGCCCTAAGTTAATAATGAAATCGAGGGCTACCCTGATTAAGCCCGCCAAACTTATCCTGCCTTTCTTGCTTTGAATCACTTCTAGTTGATCTTAAAACCTATGTAACTAAAAGTCATGTAGCCAAACAGCGTATAACTAAACTCCCACTAGCTTCCTCATAGATGACGTCTCTGACTGGTGTCACTACAGTAACAGTTGTTTTTCAGGAACTAGAGGGCAGCTCTTGTCCAGTTCAAACCTGTTGAGAGCACTGACCCTCCAACTGGGCCTGCACAGTGCGCAACATCAGAGGGCCAAGAACTACACCCTCAG
Source organism: Propithecus coquereli (assembly GCF_000956105.1). NCBI lineage: Eukaryota > Metazoa > Chordata > Mammalia > Primates > Indriidae > Propithecus > Propithecus coquereli. Next base: position 1,347,736 of record NW_012139080.1, on the reverse strand, counting down.
ATCCTGCATCCTGTGGAGAACGAGGTAGCTCAATTACCTTGCACAGAACGCCTATTATGTCATTTTTCCTCATCGCCAATCACTTTTCTCCACATCATAAACTAGTGATCCCCAACCTTTTAGGCACCAGGGACCAGTTTCATGCAAGATAATTTTTTCCACAGTTGGGGGATGGGGGGGATGATGTGAGCCATGGAGAGTGGCTGTAAATACAGATGAAGCTTCGCTCACTCCCCGCAGCTCACTTCTGCTATGTGGCCCTTGGTTCCTAACTTTCATGGAAGACAATTTTTCCACAGCCGGCAGGTAGGTTGGGGATGGGGGCTCAGGCAGTGATGCGCACCCAGTTCCTAACAGGCCACGGCTGGTACCTGGCTGTGGCCAGGGCCTTGGGGACCGCAGCCTTAGACCACCCTGCTTCTTTACCCTGTAAATATCCCTCAGTCCTATCCTGGGGAGGGAGATTTGAGATCTGTCCTGCCTCCTCGCTTGGCTGCCTGGTGAATAAACTCTTTCACTTCCTCACAGTGATTGGCTCACTATGCATGGGCAGAACGGATCCGGTTTGGTATCAAATATAACCCATTTAGAGAATATCATTTAGAGAATAGTTGATTTTTTCAGTTTTGTTTTTAAGGTTAGTGTATACATCCTAAATTCTTGTCAGTCATTTGGCCGAATTTTTCTTCTTAATGTACCTTTAGTGTTGGGATAATGTAAGCCTTGAATATACAAACTATGTATGACATGAGAAAAATATTGAATTGTGTAGGCTTACGGAATAGAGATAGTCAATTGGGTAACACATTCTTTATATTGAATATCTGTGATAGATAATTCTCTGTCAGATATCAAACTTATGTATATAACATATTGTGTAGGCATAATTTGTGGCATGTCCAAACAACCTTTAAAATAACTTTCTTCTTTTTCTGTTTTATCTTTTTTTTTCCAAGTAAACTGGGCGCCCAATTTGTTTTCCATGAAATTACTTTCCAGATTCTTCAAATGTATTTCTTGCGGAGCTGTTCTCTCGGAGCATTCATTTAATTCTGAAAGCAGCATTCATCTGATTTGTCTCTGCAATCATTGTTTCAGATGAGCATATTCCCAAGGACAAATTTAAAAGCACTAATGTAGTTTTATCTGTTTGAAGTGGCCTGCTCTGTCATCGGCAATCATGGAGCCCTCGGGCCCAGCTCTAGCATTCTCAGTAAGTACCTCCAAGTTTTTATTCTGCTTTCATAAGAGCACTGCACTCTTTGCTCTCAGTATGTTATGGAAGGTGCTTCTCTAAGGAGGGAGGACAAGGGATCCCAGAAAGAAAGGGAATGGTTACAGTTGGAAGAGAGGAAAAGCTTTGCCATTTATCCAGTCTTAGTGAAATAATTATTTCATGCAAATGATTATGAATCTTGCTTTCATGAGGTTGGAAGCAAATATTTAATCAGTGGTGCATGTAGTTAAGTTGACATGTCAATGTATCTTTGATGTGTCTGTATGCAGGGTATGTGCGTGCGTGTGTGTGTGTGTGTGTGTGTGTGTGTGGCGAATGTATAAACATGTGACTTTTATTTCAAAATGAAGCGATTCCTAGTTAAAAGAGACTTGATTGTGTAGTGCTGCACACCCCACTAGAAGACTTGTTAAGTAAGAGTTTGCTAAGAAGTGCTTCTTATCAACTCTAGGAAACATAATCTTGACTATAATTTTCAGGCAGCTCCATCCTGTTCACATGTCTCTTCTTAATGGTACCTGAAAAGGTTTTTTTCAACTCAAGATTTTATAATGACAACAAAAAGGAGTAGCTGAGAATGATTGAACCCACTCTATGGAATGAACTGAGGTGCTTAGTAAACATTTAACTTCACATCAAGCACAATTAGATTTTATACAAAGAGGATTTTGTTGTGATCTCTAAAAAATAGGAGACACTCCTAGGTACTTGAGGTTAAGGGATTTGTGTGTCTGTGCTTTCCTCACAAAACTTCTCTTTTGGCTATGTTGTTTAGTGGAACTTGTTTTCTATTTTCTATGTTCCAAGATACAGAACTGTGAGAAAAGAACACAATGTTAAAAGATGAGACATTTGGAATCAACTACTTGCCCTGTCCCTTCCCATGTGTTAGAATTGGGCAAGCTACTTAACTTCTTTGACCACTGATTTATTCCACTCTAAAACAGAAATAATAACATGCCAGCTATTTAAAAGTTACAACAGTATTGTTAGGCCATCAGGGCTTAATTTTCTCAAGGAGCATGGGTAGTCTTACTGAACAGTATGTCTCCAGCACACTACAAATTCTGCAATGCTGGAACAGAAGATATTTACTCCTCTGTAGCACATTATTGCAAACTGTTCCAAACTGATGTAAACCAGTTTGGTTACACACAACTCAGAGATTCTTTTTATAGAAAAAGCTGAACATTTTGATGTAAATGAGTGTTTGCTGCTCATTGTAAGCAAACTTTATTACCAGTTGTAACAAAAGCAAGTCTCAGATCAAAGTCTATATTTATACAGACATACATTAATTAAACATGAACATGCAGGCAGACACAAAAGAGTTAACACAATGTTATTTAAGTTTGATAAAGACCCAGCTCACTGTCCTTTTAGATCAGTGGTCCCCAACCTTTTGGGCACCATGGATCAGTTTCATGGAAGACAATTTTTCCACACTGCTGGGGAGGGATGGTTTTGGGGTGATTAAAGAGCATTACATTTATTGTGCACTTTATTTCTATTATTATTACATTGCACTATATGATGAAATAATTATACAACTCACCATAATGCGGAATCTAATGCCACTGCTGATCTGACAGGAGGCGGAGCTCAGGAGGCGATACAAGCCATGAGGAGCGGCTGTACATACAGACAAAGCTTAGTTCACTCACCCAGGACTCACCTCCTGCTATGCTGCCCGGTTCCTAACAGGCCACGGACCAGTACTTGTCCATGGCCCAGGGATTGGGGACCACAGTTTTAGATGGACAAACTATAAATGTTTGTTACATGAACAATGCACAGGAGACAGATACAACAGTATTTCAGAGACAGATTTTGTTTCCTTTGTAAATTAGCATCAGTCACTAAGAAATTCTCTCACCCGAAGACTGCACGCAAGTCCATTTAGCAACCTAACCTTGGGCAGCATCCCCAAGGGTACAGATAACAGATCTCATAGATTCTAGTTCCCCATTTTATGCAAGTGTTAAGTGTGTTTCTAAAATACTTTACCAATCTACATGTCTTGAATTCTACTAATTTCACAATAGAGAACATATTTCTAACATCCGTTAAATTGATTAACAAGCCACTAAATTTACCCAATGAAAATCCATTTCTGATATTAATTATGCTAATTAGCCACTCATCTGATGTTTAATTAAGGGTAAAGATAGATGAAGCTTATACGTAGAGCCCTCTGAAGTATGGCCATTCTGATGTAACACTGGCTGACCACCCATGGGGTGTGTGTGTGTGTGTGTGTGTGTGTGTGTGTGTATTTTATCAGAAAAAATGACAGCCTGACAACACTAAACCAAAGTGATAACCATTAATAAATACATTCATATCCTACTTTTTTTCTAAGGAATTTTAAAGTAATTTATCAACATCATAACACTAAGAATCTCAACTTTCCTTTCTGTCTCTTTCTGTCTCTGTCTATCTCTGACCTATACTTTCTTTTTTTTATATATACTTGAAGGTAGTTTGGGGGACTTCATCAACCACTGTAGTTTTTTGGCAGGTTGATTCCTCTTTGAATTCACATCAGCCACTTATTCCTCACCTCACTCCACACGCCCGTTGCAGACTTCATGACTCCCTGTGACTTCCTTTCACCAAATACAGGCCTCTGGATTCAGCCCCCTGAGGTTTTCCAGTTTAACAGTTCGGTAATCACCATGTGTGTTCTACAATGAACTGATGATGCCTTATCTTTTAGGACATCAAAGGGAAACATATGGAGGAGAGAATACTGGAGTAGCACTTTCTAGGCCAAGGAATACAGTACAGTCCCGGCTTTCTAACTCACATACGCTACACGTGGCCCACACTTACACTACATTATTTTCCTATTAATGCCTTCAGTCTTCTTTGCTTTCCCTCCCACATATTGGGTGATTACTTTTTCAGCCCATTTGAAAAAACCCTAAGCTCTGAAATAGAACACCCAAAAAATCAACCAGTGGCTTGCATTATGCTTGAGGAGAGAGCTAAGATTTCAAAAAAACAGGTATAGTATAGTTTAAACACACATATTGTGCCCGTTCTGTAGTTTTACATGGAAACATAAATTTGGAATAGTTAGTAGTGTGTGCAAATGCATTAAATATCTTTGCTATTGCCAACATGAAATGTGTGGGTCTTTTAATGTGTGTCTGTGAGTAAAGGTTTGAGGAAGTAAGCATGGTGATATATGCCTGTATCAGTCTCCCCTCACCCTCCACACTTTGGCAAGATTCACATATCTTGGCTGGATAATTCATCCTTTTTGGCTTTTGTTTCTCTTTTTCTCACCTTACAATTTATATAGAAACCGCTTCCTCTTGAATTCATTCTTACACCTTAATTCAGTGGCCCATTCTGGTTTATTTATTCCAGATGTTCCTTATGCACAGCATAAAATACATAATGTATGCATACTTGTGGGTAGCCATGTTTTTTCACTGGTGCTTATATTGAGTTTTTTGGCATCCTAAAATGTGTTAGGTGATGAGATTTCATGTAACATAATAACAGTGTTTCACATTATCTGGTATTATACGCATTTCATATAACTTCAAGCATTTTACAAATAGCACACTCATTCATTTTGTGTGGCCAGAGAGGTTAAAATTTCAGATGTCTACTTCTTAGAAGAGATTTAGAAAAAGAAGATTTTCTTGTGCCCTGAAAAACCTGATTGATTCTTTTAAACCACTAGGCTATGTGCACATTGAAGGAAATGTGAAGAATTAATCAGAAGAGAAATCTATTGTACTAGGGATTGAAAATATATTAGATGAAGAAATAATTATATAACACATATGAATTTAGAGAGGTTAAAAAAATACAATCACAAGGGTAATATACTTAGAAATATTCTGAATATTATATTTGAATAATGAATATTATAAATTACTAGATTTTCAAGAATTTGTCCCATTGGGAAAATTTATATAAAGAAATAAATGACATAAATAAGAGAATGTTGCAGTGTTTTTTTATTCTTGTCATCCAATAGTGAGGGGATCCCAGAATGTGGTTATAGTTTGATTCACAACAAACATGAAAATAGTAATGTTTTGAAAAAGTTTTAAATAAAAATATTTTAATTCATGTAACAGTTGTTTGCCAAACACATTTGATCACAGAGCCACAATAAGATATTATGGGACTTTCAATTTCAGCTCCAATATGTAAAGAGATTGGAAGCTGTCACTCCCATCCTTACAGGAAAAAAAAAAAAAAAAAACAGCCAAACAAACTAAAATTGAACTGAAAATTAGTTACTTTTCTTAGACTTATCAGAGAACTGAAGTTACAAGACAGACTACCACTCTGAAATCTGGAGACACTGGTGAACACAGAGAGTCACAACTAAGATCTACTTATCTGGAGCAGAAGCCACTGGAGCCATAAGTGTTAGGGACACTTAAATGGTAATTTTTATGAATTGCTGAAGACTAAGTGTAGAATAGCATGAGAATGAGAAATTCCTATGGCAGAAGTCTAGGTGGGGTCCCACATTTTTGGGACCCCAAAAATGAGAATGCCATTTTGAGAATGCCACCTGGTTGTCATAGTGAAGATCTGAAAAAGAGCCCCTTGGGGTCTGGTAGGGAAAGAGAAATCATTATGAAATATATCCAGAGCATTCTCTATAACAAAGGCCTACTCTCCAGGGAATAAGTCTTATCTAGAGCTTTATCTCACTGGGGGAAAGGCATTTCTCCCACTCCATCTCCCTCTAGCCTTCCAGTCTCATCTAAGATGGTTGGAGAAGGGAAAGCTATGAAAAACTTATGAAGATCACAAATTAGGTACACAGGCCAACCTAAAAACTGATATTTAATTATATTGTAGAAAACTTTCCTCCCTCTATTATAATATCAACAGTTCTACAGTATAATGATTAGAGTTAAAAATGATGCAAGACACAGACATTCTCTGAAGTGGATTATTTAGGGATGCTTTGAGTCCAAAAGTCAGTAGGGGAGATAAAAACAAGGACAGTAAAGAAATTTGCATCATTTGGAAGCTATAGCAAACATTAAACACAGTTCAGCTCCTAGCCAGATTAACATAAAGCTTCACACTAAAGGCCTATTTACCTCAATTCCTATTGTCTGATTTATCATGTCCAGCTTTCAAAAAAAATAATAAATTGTGAGGCATGTAAATAGGAAAGAAGAAGTGCAGTGTGAAGAGTAAGCATCAAAATAAGCCTTAGTTATATTACACATGTTGGAATTATTGTATAAGGCATTTAAAATAACTATAATTAATATGCTAAAAAATCTAATGGAGTATATAAACA
>NW_012139080.1:1335877-1340013 GCF_000956105.1 Propithecus coquereli | reverse complement strand
TACAGAAAGAGGCTAAAGATGAATAATTTACAGTGGAGAAACCTGACAAACCAATCAGCTGATCAATACTGACCTCAGTGATAACAAGTCGACTCTAATAGAATGAGGCCCTGGTGTGGCATAATGAGAATGGCACTTGACCTCCCCAAATCCCATAATCCCAGTCTAACCATAAGAAATACCTCAGACAAGCCTGAATTGAGGGCATGCCTAACCCGTACCCTTCAAAACTCAAGATCATTGAAAACAAGGAAAGTCTGAGAAACTGGCATAGCACAGAGGAGCCTAAAGGACCCATGATGATTAAATGTAATATGATATCCTGGATGGAATTTTGGAACAGAAAAAGGACATCAGATAAAAACTAAGGACATCTGAATAAAGTGTGAATTTTAGTTAATGATAATATATCAGTGTTGGTTAACCAATTGGGACAAATCTACTATACAAATGTGAGGTGTTAATAGTGGTAACTGGGTGCAGGGTATATATGGGAAATCTTTGTAATAATATCATAACTTTCTTATGAATCTAAAACTATTTTAAAATTTAGAATTATTTTGAAAAATGATCAGGACATCATTGCTGATAGCTCTTAGAATTACGACTGAAGATAGATTGAAAGTCTTGTTCTTTACAGTACACATTTCTGCTGCTTGAAAAACAAAACAAAACAAAAACCTGCATAATGTTGCCCTTGTTTCTCAGTAGTTTCCAGATATCTTCAGGCAGAGTATTTTTAGACTAGTAAAATTAGCAATCACTTAGCTGGAGTTTCTATGAATAGAAATAGTGGTAGTGAGTCTGGAATTGCAAAGAGGTTGAAAGTTTCAAACAAATAGGAAATGAAAAAATAATTTAATTATGTGATTTTTTTATCACTTCATTGCCTGGCTCACTGTGATCTGATAATTTCACAGAGGCAAGCCTCCTGAGAATGAATCAATGACATTATTTGCATGAGTCACAGAAAACAAACAAACTTGATAACTCATGGTTTTCATATAGGAAATTAACTATAAATCCTTTTCTAAGATAATGGTTCTTAACTTTGTTCAGTCATATATACCTTGGAGAATTCAATGAAAGCTTGGATGTTTTTCTTAATGTAAAAAAGGAATACACATAATTCAACATACTGTTTCAGGAACTTATTAACACCCCTTGATGCCCCTTCATGAATCTCAGATTTTGCCCTCCTGTTCTAAGGCATTTTACTATGCTTTATGTCTATATAAGATCAAATAATGGGGCTTAATGTTATTTCCAATTTTTATTTCCATTATGCTGAATTGTACTTCCTAAAATCTAACAAGGCCCCACCTTCAATTACTTAGCATGTATAAAATGACCAAATGCTTTTGTTTTGAGATGGACTATTTGAGTCTATATCATTTTATTTGCTCTTGTCTATTTGAAAGTAGACTTAAAGACCAGTGCTGTTTCAGCTAATGTTAGACCACCACACTGTGGGAGACAGACAGATGAATATCAGATAATAACCATGCTTTTACTGTGCTTTTCAATGATTCTACACAATATGAGAAAATGGAAATGGAATGAATTGTTCCAGATTTTTCCCACAATAAAACTCTTTTTTGAGAGAAAATTAAGGGCCTTGAAAACTGCATTAACTCTTTGGGTTGTTGGCTTACTATTTATTAAGCATTTCAGCAGCTTATTAAACATTAGACAAATGTAGCTCTTCTCTTTGTTGTTTTTCTGATGCCATGAAGAATTCTTTTGTTTCCAGTTTCTCTGAAAGTATGAAGAGTTTCACTGAAATATGCACATTAGTCATTTAACAATTTCAAGTGCTTTGTTAAATTTGGCTAAAAACCAACATCCTCTCTACCAGGAAAAACAGATTCCAAGAGAAATGTTAAAATACAATTGACGGTAACATACCAAGAAATTTGAGGATTTATGAGTGAATGACATAATAATAAAACTTCAAAAAGTAAAATATATAAACCAGAGACATTATTTGAAGGAGCTTCTTAAACACTTTTCCAAAAGCAGCTGTGCGTATTGTGTGTGTGTGTGTGTGTGTGTGTGTGTGTGTGTGTTTTCCGTAGGAGTTGTATGGGAATTTTGTATTGTTCAGAGTAATAGATTTAAACCAGAAGAGTATTTTTCCATAATGCTATAAAATAACCCAAAGGCTACCAAGTGGTGAGTGTCATCATTGAGTATAATAAATAAATTACTTAAAAACCACATATTGAGCTGGACTCATCCTTAAATATGAAAGTATTCATCATTCTAGAATATTGGCTTATGAATTAAATGTTCTTTCCTGTCTATAGAGATCTTAATGACCCCTTCCATTAAGTATGATTTGGAGCAGTGGTTCTAGTAGTCATATATGAGCACTCATATTTCCAGTCACGTTTGGCCTGATGAACTATAGGGATGTAAGCAGCAGGAAGAGGATGATCCAGAAAACAAAAAAAAAGTGGTATTGTACTCATGGATGGTCAAGAGTTGACTATTTGCTTTGGTGAAGTCACTTAACCTCTTGGACTATGGCCTTTTTGTCTACACAAAATGTGAATACTAAACATAGACATAGTCAAATGCCATCTAGAAGTTAGGTCACATTAAGAAGCAATGTTAAAATACCGGAAAGAAAGGTTATGAATATAGATTAATTATTCTGCAGGTAAAGCTTATTTTTGTGTAATAAATATGTTTGGCCATATTAGCAACACAAGCTCTTTCAGTGGTTTTTACATGTTTGATTCAAGAATCACTCAGATGAGGTAACAGTCTTGTCAGACACTGAGAGATCACACACATGGGTGCAAAGATCTGTTACTCTTTTTTTCTGCACTCTATGGTGAGCCAATTTTGCTGGAAAGTTATATTCTTTATCCTAAATAGTAATTACTTTATAAGTGAGTTTCTTAGAATTTCAAAAACCATGTTTCTTTCGATTTTAACATTTTACTCTTGATTGGTAAAAATATTTCACACGTTTGTAGACCATATTGTGGGGTTATTTCAATATGCAGGTAGCTCCCAGTTCTTTAACAAATCTTATTCCCAAAGTTTGTTTGTAAGCGGGCTTCCGAACCTGGGATAAACCTTCCATCAAAAGGTGATCTACATTAACATAGGAAAAATAACACTCCCATACAAACATAAACATTCTGCATGAAATATTATATTAACAAACAAAATAACCCAGTTATTGGAAAATTGACATCCATGACATACAAAAAAGGAAGAGCAATGTAGAGGTTGGAGCTGAAGCAGAACCATTCAGCCTTCATAACAAGGGATCTGGAGGAGAATCACATTCCCTCTGCATGGGGCGGAAAGCTAACATCAGGCCCAAGGAAGAACAGAGATCAGACCTGATCTTTGACAGTGATGTCATAAGACCTTAACTGACCAAATCATATGGAAGACCAGGACTTACTTCTATAGTTCAGGAGTGAAAAATATTCTTTTTTCTTGAATATAAAAAAGAAACATGTAGCCCAAGAGCTCCTGGCAGGCAGCATGGGATCACAGAAGGAGAAACCCAACCGGAAAGGAGCCAACACCCAAAAATCAGACACAAGAAGAAATAGTGTGTCCTGCTACTTTGAGCCACCAGATCAAGCCAGAGGATATTGGATCCTTCCCCCTCCTCCTTTTCCTTCTAGTTATGTTAAGTTTTGAGAACTGAATTAAATATACTGCCCAGTTCAGAGTGTAGTGTTATCATCTGCCTATGCCAGAGCCCCTCATTGTATAGGATTTTTTTCCTTTCATGCTGATCTCCGCTTGCTTTCCCATCCCTACTGCAAGCTCCACTTTAAAAACCTTTGCCATGTGTGTATTTATGCATGCATCCTTCTAAAATTACGTAATGTTTTACGTGCATGTGTGTTTTTAATTTACATGAATGATATTTTGCTATTAATTGTGTTCTACTTCTTTCCTTTATCACGCAGTACAGTGACCTAAAGGTCTATTTATGACACTGTCTATACATCTGTTTGTTTAAGCTGCTGAAGAGGATAACATTGTATGCACCCACTGCATTAAGCTTACTCATCTTTTGGAGACAGATATGTAGTTTGTCTCCTGCTCTTTGTCCACCCACAGGCTGTATTTGTGTAAATAGTGTGTTGGAGGCAAAG
>NW_012139080.1:1320964-1321244 GCF_000956105.1 Propithecus coquereli | reverse complement strand
TTCTTTTTAGCTAGGGATATGGAGGGAGAGGAGAAGATGGCACTAGGAGGTGCTTTATCTACAATAAGAAGAACAAATTGACCAGAGGGGGCTATCAAGAAGGAACAGATTATATGTCAAGGGAGCTTCCAAGGACTAAAAAGATATTTGGTCTATGATAGGGAGTCTCCAAGGATTGATTAAACGAAAAAAGATAGGCCACAAAGTAGAGATATGAACAAGACCACAAAAGGGGTTCTTTTGAGCATGTGTATAAGTGAGGTGAGAGTATCCTCAAGTG
>NW_012139080.1:1319299-1320376 GCF_000956105.1 Propithecus coquereli | reverse complement strand
GGAAGGTGGTTTCACAGTTTAAGGGAAAAATTAATTTGGTTTTGTTGTTTTTACTTTTGTTTGCCTTTCCCAAAAATCTCTTCTTAACTGGTAAGTCCAAAATGTCAGATCCGTAATCCCAGAAAGAGCTTTACCATGTGTGTGTACTGCCCAGATCACATAGTTCAATGAACTGTATTATTTGCCTCAGTACAATCTCTTCTCTAGCCAGTTACTGATGCTGTAGTCATAATCTTGAAATGCGTGGGTAAATAAGGAATTTCTTTGTCAGAAATGTATAACTTCTCATTTACTTTTCTCAAGAGACACTTAATGGTAAACCTATGCAAAAATGAGCAATTTCTTTTTTTCTCCTTATTTGAAAACTATAAAATATAACCTATGATTTCAAGATTTATTTACAGTACCTCATTAAACTGGCTCTCATGTTATGTAAAGCCCCTTGTGAAGGATATGTTTCTAAATGAAACTTGTTTCATTAAGCTCTCAGTCAAGCCCTTTCCTCAAACTTTTATATTGTCTTTTGAGCCAAGAAGGGTCACAGAGATGGCCCATCTCTTCCTTTTAATATTTAATAAATAAATGATTTTTCCATCTATTCACCCATGCATAATATTTAACATAATAATAATACAAAATTAACCCAGTCATTTCCTCTATACTTAATGGTCTCATATGCACGTCCTATTTCGGGTTGGCATGTGGAATAGATTAGACATTTTATAATACTAAACCATTTCCATACAAAAAGCCAAGTTATTTACCTAGCAGAAGTTTCTTAAAGTTTTTTCCAAAGGCTACAACATACTAGATAAAGCATCATTCCTTTTAGCCATAAATCACAAAATCAAGGGAGATAAATAGGTTTCTAGGGTTTACTAAGACCTGCCTGGTTCAATATTATTGGGATAGAATCATATTCTCTCAGTATTCAGGTAGTTTAAAACCATTCTATAGTTGTTCCATATTATTCCTTTTTAAAAAATTGTTTAAATTTTTTTTATTTCAAAATATTACAGGGGTACAAATGTTTTTGTTTACATGGATCACTTTTGCAATGCTTGGGTCAAGGCTATA
>NW_012139080.1:1317358-1318175 GCF_000956105.1 Propithecus coquereli | reverse complement strand
TTGCATGCCTTAATTTAAATCTTTTATCTATCTTGAATTAATTTTTGTGAGTGGTAAGAGATGGATCCTGTTTCATTCTTCTGCATGTGGCTATCCAATTTTCCAAGCACCATTTATTTAATAGGGATTCTTTTCCTCAGTGTATACTGATGTCTTCTTTGTCAAAGATCAGTTGGCTGTAGGTAGCTGCTTTTATATCTGGGTTCTGTGTTCTGTTCCATTGGCCTATGTGTCTACTTTTGTGCCAATATCATGCTGTTTTGATTACTATAGCCTTGTAGTATAGTTTGAAGTCTGGTAATGTGATGCCTCTAGCTTTGTTCTTTTTGCTTAAGATTGCTTTGGCTATGTGGTCTCTTTTATGGTTCCAAACAAAGCATAGAACTATTTTTTTTCTAGATCTTTGAAATATAAAGTTGGCATTTTGATGGCAATTGCATTGAATCTGTGAATCACTTTGGGTATGATGGACATTTTAACAATGTTATTGTACTGATTCATGAGCATGATTTGTTTTTCAATTTGTTTGTGTCATCTGCAATGTCTTTCCTCAGTGTTTCTTAGTCCTCTTTGTAGAGATAGTTCACCTCCTTGGTTAAGTATGTTCCTAGGCATCCTTTGTAGCTATTGTGAATGGTATTGAGTCTTTGATTTGACTCTCAGCTTGACTGTTATTGGTGTATAGAAATGCTGCTGATTTGTGTACATTGATTTTTGTAACCTGAGACTTTGCTGAATTTATTTATCAATTGCAGCAGTCTCTTGTTAGAGTTTTAGGGGTTTTCTAGGCATAACATAGCATCAGCAAAAAGTGATA
>NW_012139080.1:1315442-1316208 GCF_000956105.1 Propithecus coquereli | reverse complement strand
TACTGGTTTTGTAGAATGAGTTGGGGAGGATTCCCTCCTTCTTGATGTCATGGAATAATTTCTGCAATATGAGTACCAGCTCTTCTTTGTAGGTCTGGTAAAATTTGGCTATGAATCCATCTCATCTGGGACTTTCTTTTTTGGAAGATTTTTTTCATTACTGCTTCAATCTTGCTGCTTGTTATTGGCTGTTCAGGAGTTATATTTCTTCCTGATTGAGTCTTAGGAGGTTGCGCTTTTCCAGAAATTTGTCCATTTCCTCTACATTTTCTAGTTTATGTGTTTTGAGATTTCCATATTATTTATAGATTGTATTTTGTATTTTATGGTATCAGTTGTAATATCTCCTTTTGCATTTCTGATTGAGCTTATCTGTGTCCATTTTATTCTATCTTTGGTTAATCTAGCAAGAAATCTATCAATTTTGTTTATCTTTTCAAAGAATAAACCTTTTGTTTCATTGATCCTCTGTATTTTGTGTTATTGTTTTGCTTTTCATTTAGTTTTGCTCTGACCTTAGTTATTGTTTTCTTCTGGTGGCTTTGGGTTTGGTTTGCTCTTCATTTTCTAGTTCCTTGAGATTTGTCATTAGATTGTTAATTTGTGATCTTTCTCTATTTTTAATGTAGGCATTTAAGGCAATTATCAATTTTCCCCTTAGGACTGCTTTTGCTGAATCCCCTAGATTTTGATAGCTTTTGTCCCATTTGTCTTTCAGTTCAAGGAATCTTTTGATTTCCATTATTGACCCAATAATCATTCAGCA
>NW_012139080.1:1312949-1313807 GCF_000956105.1 Propithecus coquereli | reverse complement strand
AAATTAGTAGTGCATTAGGAGTGAAGAGATGTAACATTTACATCATATACTGAGTCCTCACTATCTATATAGATACTTTAAGAACAGTTTGAGGTTGATGTGTTTATTCCTAATGACAGATAAGAAAATTGAGGCTCAAAAGATCTAGGTAACTTATTCAAGGTCATAAAACAGGGCATGTGGAGAGAGCTGAGATTCAAACTCAAATGTTTTATTATTGAGTCCAGGGCTATAACTATAATATTTTACTAACTTTCAGAGACTATGTGGATATCTTAGTGGACATCAGAAAAGTGTCAAAGAAAGTTATAACTGGAGGAAATGTTAAAGATCATGTTATTTTAGAACGGAGAAAGGGAAGTCTATAATGGCTATATCCTTAATGTCATATTCTTATTTAGTGGCAGAAGTCAAATAACCTCTCATTCATGTGTATGTTGAAGAGAATTCCAAGATGATTATTTATAATTTTATTTCAAATCTTTTTGGCATTACTTATACAGTGTAGTAAATTCTTATGGCCCCTATACATTTACTTTTTCCTACTGCTTTATTCTTAGACTACTCAATTTAAAAATAACTCCTCTTTTCACAAAAGAAATTACTAATTCTCTGAGAAATGATTTCAAGCATGGTTGTTTTAAACATTTAAGAAAAAAAATTGAAAGTCTTGTTTGTAACTCTTGATGGTTTAGTTTCCACTTACCACTTATCATCTGTCTTTCTGGCAATTGCTACCTAAACAGCAGGTAAGAAAGAGAGGGTTACTTGCTTCATTAAATGTAATATCTCAGATTTCTCAGGCTTATACTGATTTCCAATAATTCATCTGGGTTTAACTTTTGTTAGAATGCTGAA
>NW_012139080.1:1310430-1311222 GCF_000956105.1 Propithecus coquereli | reverse complement strand
AAGTGCTATAAAAAGTCAAGCATTAAGAAGAGAGAGAGTATGCACAGGGGATGGAAGGCTGTAATGATTTAGATGGGATGGTGCTGGAACTGCTTCTCTGGTAAATTGACATTTGAATAGATACTTGAAGAAAGTGAAGTGACATGCCATGAGGATAAGTTGGAAAGCACTTGCAGCAGAAGGGGTTATGAGTGCTAAGGCAGTGAAACAGAGGCACACATGCTGTGTTTAAGGAATAGCAAGGGGATTAATCTGGCTCCAGTGGAGAGATCAAGCGAGAGCATAGCAGAAGGAAAGGCAAGGAAGTTAGTGGGAGCCAGCTCTAACAGGGTAAGAGTTAGGCCATCATAGGACTTGTTCTTTACCCTAAAGGAAGTGGGAGGTCCCATATTTGACATATTTTAGAAGAATCTTCCTGCTTATATGTAAAGAGCTAGAACGAAACGGGTAGAAACAAGACAGACAACCAGGGAGCAATAGTCCAGGCAAGAGATGATGGTGGCTGGGCTAGGAGGGTGGCAATGCAGGTGGAGAAATGTAATCAGAATTTAGATATGATTTATTAGGCAGAATTAACAGCACTTAGGGATTAGATTGCATGTCGGATAAGAGAGTAAAAATAATTGATATGTAAGTAACTTAACTTATGGCTGTTTGAAATGTTAGTGGTGAATAATTCCCATCTTGTTTGTGAATGTTTTCCCTTGGCGATGGTTACCTAGAAATGCTTTTGAAATGAAAATTTTGAGTCAAAACAAAAAAAGTGTTGAAAGAATTAGTAATGTTGACCAT
>NW_012139080.1:1301340-1304410 GCF_000956105.1 Propithecus coquereli | reverse complement strand
AAATATACATATATATGTATAAAAACAGAACTCTAAACAGTCAGGGCTGTGATCCAGAATAGAAAGGAAATAGAAATGCTTTAATTTTGCCCCTAAAGCAATGGAAATTTATTGTGTGTATTTGGATTTGAGTTTTAAATTTTTTACTACCTTGTTGGGTAAGCTGAAAAAATCCAGTTCTTCCTTTTTATGACATTATGGCCCTTTTGCATTGCAATTCATTGGCAAGAAACATCAGTTTGGTTGGACAACAGGTCAATCTAAAACTAATGCACCATTCTTACTCAGCTGATTTGCCAAACAGACTTCAGCCACATGCACCTTGAAACAATGGGACGGTAACGATTTGTAGGAAACTTAAATTGGTGATGTCTCAGCTAGACACTTTATTGACATAGAGTAAACCTTATTTGCTTGTCTCTGGAATAAGCAAAAAACAGAGAGAATACTTTAAAATTAAAGTTTAAACTCGAGCTTTGGTGAGTTTCTATTGCTTCAACAGGTATAACTTGAGTCTGTCCCTTGGGACTGCATTATCTTTTTTCTGTGGGTGCTCTCTTTGAATGTTTTGCTTACTTAGCCCTTACATTTTATAATTGTTTATTATTTGAATCCATCTCTCTTTGAGGGAAGGGGCTATGTCTTAGTTATTTTTGCATTCCCAGCATTTGGCATATAGTAGCTGCTCAATAAAAATACACAGACTTTCGTCTGCAACAATCAAGACTGTGAAAAAGACGTCTTACAAACTGTTTTAGATTATGGTAATTATTCCTCATTTAATGTCTTTCCTCTAAAATCATATAATTCCCTTGGGTCTGAAAAAATTATCTGGAACAGTTCAGTGGATTGGCTTTCCTGGAGAGACAGCCAACATTTTTTTCTCTTGATCCATAATTGTAATGACGTGAGGACAGCCATTTAGATGGTCTTGCAGCAATTCCTAAATTAATCCAGACTCATAAAAGAAGGTAGAGGGAGAGACAGGGAGGAAGATGAAGAAGAAGACAGAGGCAGAAAAAAAGGGAGACAAGAGAGAGAGGGAAAAGCTGGCTAAAAAAATTTACTACTATGTTTGTCCTAAGACATTAGCACCTTTTATATAATTGTAATCTTGGCCCCATATTTTATTTTTACCACATGTGCCTTGTTTTAAACTAACTCCCAGAAGTGTTCATGAAATATTTCTAGTTCATCATTGCACTAGGGTCTAGTTCAAGAACATAACTATTTCTGGTTCTCATGCTTTAACCTTCATATGCCAGGAAAAACAGCCAACGCTATTTATCATCTGGATCCAATGTGCTTTTTAAATTATTTCTGTATCTTTTAAAATAATTTAACAAATAATTTTCAACAGTAAAATAGGATATTGAAAATGATTTAGAAATTTTCATAAGAATTTAAACACAGTAAACTCAAATTTTTATTCCTCATTTTTCTGATTTTGGTTTTGTGTCTATGCCCACAATGGGCAATGTCCTCTGGTTGCTCATTCAGCGGTCATGAACGAACCTGGGCTAGATCCATCTGGTAAATACAAACTCCACATTTCATATTCATATCTAATAGGTTTATCTATTCTCATTCTTATTGCATTAGCACCACCAAAATTCAATACTTATCAACAATTTTTGAAACTTTTCAACGACTCATAGCTTTGGTTGCATCTTATTTGCTTTGTAATTTCAAATCACTTTCAGTTTTACATTTATACTATTTGGAGTGATTGGTGATTTTGTTTCATTTCTACATCAAGTTATTTTTTTCTAAATATCTTTTTAGATACATTTGCTTTCAACATTAGTCTGCTTACAAACCATATCATGCACATTCACATTATCAAGGTGATCACACATTCTTTTAACAAAATGGGATGGTCCAGTTTTTGTCACAAAACATTGCAGGGTGATGTCCTTCCTGTTGAATGACAAACTGTGTAAGAAAACCATATTTCCTTTCATCCTTAGAAGTATATTGTTCACTCACTGATTTTTGAATTTGAGAAAATTCATCTCGGATGTTGCCATCTGAATATTCATAATGTGAAATTTTGCTTATGTGATGAATTTCGCTATCATCTTTAGAATACACTAGAGTGCTTCTGTCTGTCTGTTTGCATTCAGTTTCTGATTCATCTTGCACTTCTGAAATATCTTGCTCTCTCAGTTTTCTTATGTTTGCCATTATGGACTGAACATGAGAAATTCTGAATTCAAAATTGTGTTCAATGAAAACTAAAAGTAGATTACAAAGATCGTGTTTCCAGTCTCCTATTATACCTTCTCAAATGATGATGCTGTACCTCAAACAGTATACAAGAAATCTGAAAGATGATGCAATAGTGATTATTTCAATATTTTATTATTCTTCAGTGTGATTTCATCATTCTTCTATTTTCTTATTGTTTTCTTTTTTAGTGTAGATGAGAATAATTGATAAGTAATGAGAAAATAATGCTGAGGATGATGAAATAGCAAAATATGTCAAGACACAGGAAAAAATGAAATCACTAAGAACCCATAATGTAACTTATACAAAAAGGGTCCAATGGATCCAAGTGATAATTATAAAACAGAAAGAGTTCATTCTAGTTTAATAAAACAGTGAGTCATTCTCTTCATTCTTTGGAAAATCCCTAAGAAAGAGTAAAATTCATGAAATATCAATACTTAAGAAATTCAGAAACAAAAACTGAGCCTGATGAACCCTGATGGTGTATTGAATTAATCAGATATTATAACAAATACTTTTTGACAGCAGAAATTAGCAGTTTATGTTTGTGACTATATTGAAATATACCATCCATGCTTCTACTTTATGTACAATATTGAGGCTAGCACTCTGGTGTTTCACTTTCATTTTATTCATTGCAACTTTCCTTATAAATCCAGTTCAGCATCAGTTTTGCTCTGGAGCAGTCCTGAGGACTTTGATCTAGTTCACTGCTCCCATAGGTGGAACACTGAAAATCTTGATTCAGTAAAAACCTTAAGCTTTTCATCTGAAAATAATCAGCTTCCAGGGAAACAGGACATTTTATTTCCCTGGTTCTGTTTCTTTTTTTCAC
>NW_012139080.1:1300759-1301290 GCF_000956105.1 Propithecus coquereli | reverse complement strand
TTTCCGAGCAGTATTTGATTGAAAGTGATTTTAAGTGACACCAAAATGCAATGAAAAGGCTTACCTGAGTAAAGAGGAGCTTAGCAGAATTGAAAGGCACGACTCAGTTCCAAATGCAATCTTATTTCGGTCCCAATTCACAAACCTCTAAGCCTGACTTGGAGTATGCCGTCCTTTCCCCTTTGTTTAACATCCTCCATACACAACCGAACCACTCACAGCTGGTACTGATCAGACCAGGCCAAACACTCAAAAACTTACATCAGTGAAGTAAGGCCAGGGGTCAGACATCCTTGGCAAAACTAGCTCAACATTTTCGTAAAATTACTTGCAGATTCATCAAGTTACCAGTAATTTTTCAGCAAGAATGGGTTCCAGAATGCTTTTGTATGCCAGTGGATCTGCTTTTGTAACTCAAGCAAAAAATAAATAATTGGCTAATTTGCATTACTGAAAATATAGGACCTGATGGAGGTGGTGTGGAAGGGGCAAATTAAGTGGGAGGAAGAAATGAGCATTCTCAGAGAGCAA
>NW_012139080.1:1285330-1286809 GCF_000956105.1 Propithecus coquereli | reverse complement strand
TAGGGCTGAAATAGTCAAAGATTTCAAATCAGAGGGTTCACTTAATTATTTATTTAGCTGACTTATTTTCACAGAAGGTTGGAAAATGTGTTTGTGGCCAAGATATTCTAATAGTTTAGCATTCGCCTTGATGGTTAAGATAACCTGACCTAATCAAAATATTTCATTTAAAAGTGGAAGATTACACCTCTGCCTGGGTGATCCCATTCACTTAGAAATAATCTCTTCTGTTTTTGAGTGTCTGATTTGAGCAAAGCACATAGTTATCAATTGTCCACCTAAATTTGGAAGGAAAGCATTGTTAAGCCTTAGAGTTTGTATGAATAGTGAAGGTGAGACTCAGAGAGCTTTGCTGATATGTGACACATAAAGCATATGGCAGAGCTACAGTTCAAATCTGTGTCTATCTGTCATAGAGCCTCTGTGCTCTCTGTCCTATGCTTGATGTCTGATGATTAGATTTGTGGATTTTTGTGATATAAGTAAAACTTCTGCTATAGCAAAGCTTATGAATCCTAAGCATTTGGCATTAAAACAGATTGGAACAGAGGGATTTCTTTCTTTCTTTCTCCATTCAATCCTTCACGTATTCACCCTTGTTTATTCAGCATCATTCACGCGCCAAGTCTTATGCAAAGCACTGTTCTTCAAGAGAGCTGGATTTGAAATTCAGGAAACCCAAGTTTATTTTGGTCAAGGAATATTAAATTCCCCGCATCTACTGTGTCAGAAAGTGCAGCACACAGGCAAAGATGAGCAGGCCCAAATAAATCCCAGGATCTGTGGATGTCAAACTTGACACTTTATATGCTCTGATGTCTCTAAATGAACACGGTGAATACTCCGAAGGGCCTTTCCTATTGTTATTTGTCAGGCCTCAGATTTTCCCCCATTTATTTTCCTCTCAAGATATTTTCGCCTACAACTATATTGCTCAGCGTGTTTAGGGAAAGGAAATGGCAAAGTGGTGTGGTGTATCAGAAAAATAATACTAAGAGCAAATGGAGAAAAATACAGCTGAATACACCAGGAAACCATACTTCAGGTGACATTGATTTGTATCCAGGAATACCTAAAAGGCTCTCTAGTGATTCTAAATACTTAAGAGCATATTCATTTTCTTCCAGAAGAAACCAAAATTACCCAGTAATTTAATTCTTATTGAACAAGAGAGACAGACACATACACACATACACGTAAACTCACTGTCTCACTATGCCTGATTCCATGTGCTTGAAACTGAAGAGTTAGAAATATATTTATACAACAGGAAATGAGGGAACAACCTTCAGCTATTGTTAGCTTGGCCTTGGGCTTCTTGGAATGTCAACTGATCGATCAAGGAGTTGTAGCCAAATTGCCTATGACAGAATATTTTTCTCTTCGAGAAGCAGACAAATGTCTATCATGCAAACTTGCTGTTCTCAGCAACAGCAATAAATGTACTAGCAGTATAATGAGTTAAAAAATAAAAAGGAG
>NW_012139080.1:1279790-1283880 GCF_000956105.1 Propithecus coquereli | reverse complement strand
GCAAGCAGTGGGCTTTTGGGATTTGCTTTAGTGGTTTTGTACCAGTGGGCAGACACAAATGCAGGTGGGAATGTGTAGTAACTATGCATTCCACACAGAGACACACATTTTGAGAGATTAAACCTGCACCCAGTAGCCCTCAAAAGATTTATCATCAAAGAGATTCTATTCGTAAGGTTCCAAAATGTAACATTAAGTTGATTCTTCTCCTCCACCTCCCCAATCTTGAGGGTGGGGGGAAGCCCTGCTTGGCTCAGAATCTTCACATGCAAATGAACACACTTAAATATGGTACCAAGTAAGGATGCATAATTGCCCCTCCATCCACCATGACTTAAATTCTATCCATTTTCTGATTAGCATTAGAATTTCAGTCTAAAACTGTAACTAGTAATTTGAGGAAGTAACTTTTTATTTCAGAGGTGGTTGGGAACAAAGGTGAGAGCACTGATGCAAGAAATACATTCAAGCTTCAGCTCTTCCACCGAGACATTTTGTGCCTTGAGGTGACTCAGTTTTTTCATCTGTAAGAATTACCTGCATTAAGAATTGCTAAGCGAATGAAATAAGGCAATGTATGAGAAAGATATCTGAAAAAAATATGATATACTGCACATATTGAGGAGTTCAAATACTACCTTGCCTACACGCAAGATGTGTAGCCAACTCTGTTTGGTTTCTTAATTTCTCCAAACTGGAGTTTCCGCCTCAGTAAAATAAGAATAATAATTACTTTAATCAGTGGGCTGTTTTAAAGGCTGGAGATAATAAGACATGCTAAACCTCTGGCCCAGAACTTGGCACATAAGAAGGGATCAGCAAATGATAAGTGGGATAAAAATGAGCTTGATAATGAGGGTTAGGGATAGTGCATGGCGAGCACCTAGTCCCGTTCTGGTTGTACAGTAGGTACCCCATAAGTACTAGGTGGGATGATAATGACAGTGATGATAATCATAATCACGTTGCTATTGATGAGGGTGATGATGATGACAACAGCCAGAAAATCAATGATAATGACAGAGAAGAAATGCTTTCTATGATAGCTGGAAAATTTTAGCTAGAAACATTATGGTGTAGTGAAGAGTCTAATGCACCTGGGTTTGAAAATTGATTCCATTTCTTAGTCATACTTTGACCTTGAGCAAATTTTTAACTTCCCTGAGCCTAGATTTTCTCACCGGTATAAGTTTTGGTGATGATGCTTAAAGGAAATGTCACTAAATCATGTGTCCAAACTACCGACATCTAGAAGATTCTGGATAAATATTAGCCCTCCCCTCCTTCTTCAACAAGAGACTGTCAAGGGCATGTCAGGCATGGGTATGTAGTCAGCAGATGGGAGAAGAGAGAGGATCAAGTGTGGGAGGTTTGCATAGGCCAGGCATGGAGGGGAACACATTGCGTCACTCACAGTCCATTGGGCAGAGCTAGTTATGTGTGGGGAGGGGGAGGTACTGAGAGCAAAAGTCTCCTGCTGAGAAGTTGCTTTCCAGCAACAACCAAACTCTATGGAAGAGGAGCATAAGTCTACTCATATGGTGGAGAGCTAGTCATGTTTGCTATAGTAGACTGCTCTGGCCCTTAACTAGCCACACCTTTCCCCAAACACAGAACACACTCCCCATTTCCCCCAGGGAGGCAACTCAACATCCACTCCAGTCCTTCAGTCTAACTCAAACTCTGGTATCTGTGGGAGTTTCACAGTTCTTAACTGAAGATCCAGCTGCCTAAGATCTAAAATAACAAGCTACCTGCAACTCTCTACAGATTTGCCATTAAACAAGAATGGTGCAGATGCAGGATACTCATAACCAAATCCTTTTTGAAAAGGGAAGATTTCAGCCATACCAATGGTGAAGGCCCCTATCTTGAGTGTGAAGAAGTTTCTTAATCAGTCTGTGATTCTTGGAGATACACCTTGGTCATTGTCCTCCATAACCCCAGGTGCAGAATTATCTGAGGTTCTTTTTGGTCCATTATCCTCTGTTGCCATATTAGAAGTAAAAATTAGGACAAATACACAACTTGGAGACTGTATAATTTCTGCAGGCTCTTTCTTACTCATGTAAATGTGGGGTACCGAGAGTTGTTTTAAAACTTGACCAGTCAAAGAGGATTTTTGAAAGTTTGGACCCATGGTTTCTTTGTCAATACAATTTCTTCCACAATTTAGTGGAACTCAGATCCATTTCCTTGCAGAGAGTGCCATGTTCTAGTGACCCCTGACAATGTTGAACTCTACCTCAGCCCTGTGCTCCTGAAAAAAAGTCATGGTTAAGAAATCCCCTGTCCTTTTGTGTTCCTAGAAATAGCTTACTGCAAAGAACCACCCTTCTCTGGTGACTTAGAAAAAGCTCATGGATGGCACCCTTGTCTACCTATGATGGGGCCAGACACAGACCTTCCAAATTCACATTTTTATCTCACAAATGATTAGCTAACCTGTTTGTCTCCATTGGCCAGTCTGCAAAATGCCCACCAAAGCGACTTGACCAAACTTTAGTTAGTCTTCTCTCCTTCTTCCAGGCCCCTGAATTTTTATTGATCCCAAGCTTAAGCAAGCACTGAAGTGCTGAACAACTGCCCTACGTATCCCCTCTTGAGAGCCAGCTGACTGTAGGGAAAATCATCCCTGCTCCACTATCTTACCTATCATACCTCCTGCTCGGCCCACTTCCCCACTGGGGATTCTTTCTAGCCTTGTTTACTCATCCCTATACAAGAGAAACCTTTTTCTGCCTGACTTTTGCAGCTCTCATGGTTGGAGTTTTCTTCCTACAGCAATAGTCTTTTCTAATAAAGTCTCTGCTTAACTATTTTGGATTTATTTGACAACACCAAAGTTCTTTTCAAGACAAAAATCTTAAATTTATTTCTTTGTTTTCTCATCCCCATTTCTCATTATTGCTTAAAGTCTTTAAATCCTGATACTATCTGAAGCAACAGTTGTGGGGAGGAGGCTACATTCTTAACCTGATCTCCACAGTGAGTCCTTTTATGCAACTAAGAGGTATCACTGGGCCTGGTGGCTCCAAGACAAATGGAAAATCTCACGCATGTTAATGCCCAGTTCTTTTATGAATCTGAGATTGAACCATCTGCCAAGTGTCACATTAAATTCCTTAAGCAGCTTAGTTTACACCTCCCACAAACTGCTCCTAAAATGAAAAATGAAATGACAGAAGAGAATTCACAATGATAAGGTAGCATGGATAGCATTGGAACCTAAATGGGAGAGATAGAGGGAAAGTTCTCGGGGTAAAAATATATGCCTATAAGCACATAAACAAAGAGAAATTTGTTGATAGCCCATTTATATCTTAAAAAAGTATTTGAGCCACTCAAGATAAAAAAAAGCAATCTAGATAAGAATAAAATCATAGGACTCATGTAATAAAGCAGGATGGTGGTGATGATAATATATATATCCAAAAATGTGGATTGAGAAAATGTACTTAGCTTTGAGCTCTCTGAAAAAAAGCATAGACAAAGGGAAGTTGGTTTGATCATACAAGTCTCAACATATAATAAAAGTAAGCATTTGTGCATAGCAGGATGAAAGCATGAATTGGGATCTGTAACTACAACTCATTTTGAAAAAAAATGAAACTGTGATACTGGGAAGCCCTTTGTTCTGCAGAGCACGTTGATGGTTTGGGTCTTTCAAGTTGGGGAATAGGAGGCACAGCACGGAAATCTGTGTTTCTCACTCTAACAGAAAAAATGCTAAGCTTGTGAAGTAACCTGGGGTGGATGGGTAAGTGAGTGAGCGAGGTAAAAATAGGCCTTGCCAATGTGATTTGAACCATCTCTGTGACCTCCCAAATTTTGAGTAAGTTGCTAAACTCATGAAAAGATTGTGTTTTTTGAAGAAACCAGTAAAACTGTTGTGTTCATTTTCTGAGATTATGATAGAGCATAAGAAAGATAATATTAGAAGAACAAGAATAGCCTGTAGAAGTACAATGAAAACATATACTATATCCAAAATCATGTGGAGGACTTTTAAATATTTTATGACTTGGATTATTACTCTTAGGAAATTATACCTCAGTATTTCAGGAAAAATGAGAACTTGGTCTAACTA
>NW_012139080.1:1277569-1279740 GCF_000956105.1 Propithecus coquereli | reverse complement strand
AAAGAAGCTTTCAGAAGTATACCTGCTTTAATAAGAGCAACTTTCCTGGAAAAAAACTGTCTTCACCTTTTTTTTCAGAATGCATAGCTTTACAGCAGGAGACCTTCCTGTTGCCACAAAAACCTCTCTTATGTAGCTTTTCCTTACAGAGTCTTTGCAGCAAACAACCTACCTGATTTGTACAAAAGAACACTGCTCTCTAGTGGAATAAGGGGAAAGAAATCCATTAACTCATTCACTTGCTTTTTTTCTTGCATTCTTGGCTGCTGCTTACGAAAGGCGGCTGAGCTTTGTCCTGGACTTATGACATGTTATGATATATGGCTACAATTATTGTGATATTATACTGTGAAGTGGTTTTGCTCTTGTAATCAAGCAAAAATATTTTTCCCCCTAAACCCTCTTTTTTAAATTGAAACCAGTAGGTCTCACTAGCCCTTCCTTCTCAGCTGCTGCCTATACCAACAGAAAAAAAGCCTGCAACTAATAATGATTTAATTTACACAGGAACTTGCAATAATTTAACTCACATCAGGTTAATTTGGAAGTGATTAATGGCAGCATTTATGGGGCTGGAAATTTTTAATAACGCTTTACTTGGGAATGTACGGCATTCATGTTCCAGACCGTGGGCTGCCTTTTCGTTGGGCTCTTTGTCTGTCTGCCACCATCATCCCACACATGATGTCCATCCCTTGCTTTTCCATCCTCCTATGTGGCATAGGTCGAGACAGAAGTGAGAGATTGTCAGTGCCACGTTTTCTGTCTCAGCGAGAGGGTGCCACAAAATTAGTACATATTCGTTCTGATGGGGGATTCCTTGCTCTGGAAATGTTGTTGCCCTACACATCATTTTTTAACAATATCTGCAGGGATCATAGGCTCCTTGGATATCCTTGATAATCATTTTTATGCATTCCGTGCTGGCCGGCAAGCAGTGGGCTTTTGGGATTTGCTTTAGTGGTTTTGTACCAGTGGGCAGACACAAATGCAGGTGGGAATGTGTAGTAACTATGCATTCCACACAGAGACACACATTTTGAGAGATTAAACCTGCACCCAGTAGCCCTCAAAAGATTTATCATCAAAGAGATTCTATTCGTAAGGTTCCAAAATGTAACATTAAGTTGATTCTTCTCCTCCACCTCCCCAATCTTGAGGGTGGGGGGAAGCCCTGCTTGGCTCAGAATCTTCACATGCAAATGAACACACTTAAATATGGTACCAAGTAAGGATGCATAATTGCCCCTCCATCCACCATGACTTAAATTCTATCCATTTTCTGATTAGCATTAGAATTTCAGTCTAAAACTGTAACTAGTAATTTGAGGAAGTAACTTTTTATTTCAGAGGTGGTTGGGAACAAAGGTGAGAGCACTGATGCAAGAAATACATTCAAGCTTCAGCTCTTCCACCGAGACATTTTGTGCCTTGAGGTGACTCAGTTTTTTCATCTGTAAGAATTACCTGCATTAAGAATTGCTAAGCGAATGAAATAAGGCAATGTATGAGAAAGATATCTGAAAAAAATATGATATACTGCACATATTGAGGAGTTCAAATACTACCTTGCCTACACGCAAGATGTGTAGCCAACTCTGTTTGGTTTCTTAATTTCTCCAAACTGGAGTTTCCGCCTCAGTAAAATAAGAATAATAATTACTTTAATCAGTGGGCTGTTTTAAAGGCTGGAGATAATAAGACATGCTAAACCTCTGGCCCAGAACTTGGCACATAAGAAGGGATCAGCAAATGATAAGTGGGATAAAAATGAGCTTGATAATGAGGGTTAGGGATAGTGCATGGCGAGCACCTAGTCCCGTTCTGGTTGTACAGTAGGTACCCCATAAGTACTAGGTGGGATGATAATGACAGTGATGATAATCATAATCACGTTGCTATTGATGAGGGTGATGATGATGACAACAGCCAGAAAATCAATGATAATGACAGAGAAGAAATGCTTTCTATGATAGCTGGAAAATTTTAGCTAGAAACATTATGGTGTAGTGAAGAGTCTAATGCACCTGGGTTTGAAAATTGATTCCATTTCTTAGTCATACTTTGACCTTGAGCAAATTTTTAACTTCCCTGAGCCTAGATTTTCTCACCGGTATAAGTTTTGGTGATGATGCTTAAAGGAAATGTCACTAAATCATGTGTCCAAACTA
>NW_012139080.1:1259247-1267919 GCF_000956105.1 Propithecus coquereli | reverse complement strand
TTCTAGACTTTCTAATCTTAAGTATTCTTGTGCTTTGTTCCACAAACCAACGAAATATTCAAAAGATCCCCATATTTCATGTCTTTAAACCCTATCATGTAGAATTCTAACTTGTCTTTTGAACCTGAATTGACACAAACATCCATACACATGTCCTATGCCCTGGGACGTGCATTTGTAAATGTGTTCATTATAGTGTTGTTGTTCGGCACCTACAAAACACTGCATCTCTGCTCACCGTTATCATAAATTACAAGCAAGGAAATGAGATTGCCCTTTGCACACTGAAAAAACAAAATCAACAAAATCAGAATCAGATGGCATCAGAGACGCACAGACACCTTTCTGCAGCAGCAGAACACAGTGGGAAGGGCACAGGTAACAGTAGCAGGCTATGTACACTTCCCTTCTGGCTGTGTACACTTCCGCAAGTGGCTCGATCTACTTGTGCCTCTGTTGCCTTATCTCTAAAATGGAGGTAAAAATAACAGGATCTATATCACGGGGTTGTTCTGAGGATGCATTAGTTAATACATACAAAATGCTTTCAGAAGGGCCTGGCACAGTAAGCAGTAAATGTCATTTCTTCTGATTTATTGTTATCAGCATCATCATCATCATCATTGCTATTATGATTATTGTTCGCTACACCATCATCATCATCATCTTCATCATCATCATCATTCTTCCTGGCCAGGAAGAGTAGCTTATAACTGGAGTGCATATAGCAACATATCTAAAGAAATAATGTGTCTGGGTTTGGGGGACGAAAGTGATTTGTTAAAATAAGTATGTGTCCAGGAGAAGCATCTATATACTGGGAGTGGAAACAAATCTAGGAATCCTGTAAAGAAGGTCAGACTATGAAAAATCTACTAATTTGTTGCCATTCCATGAGGCATCTTAGAAAATGATCTATAGACATTCCCCTGTGGCCCCCATCCCCATAAAAGTCCATTAAATATCTTTTTACACTTTGGAACTTCCTTCTGGATGGGCAACAGAGAAAAACAAATCTTCCCATTTAACATAATTCACTTTTATAAATGGGAATAGATTTGGTTTTAGACAATAAAAACATACTGATTTCCTTTTCTTATTATGAAATAGTGTAGAGTGCAGGGTTTAAAGAAATAAACATTCTTGCAGTTTCATTTTTTGGATGCTGATCTTTTTACAACCGAGTTATCTTTCTTGTAAAATGGAAGGATTACATAACATAAAATTAAAAGAGAATAAATAAAATGCTATAAGTTAAACAACCGTCATATTGTCAGTTCTCAATAACTGAGCTAATAATAAATTAGCTTAATTTTGTCTCCCTTTTCTGAAAACCAAATGCCACCAAACACACTTGTAAATTGTCCTAGTGAGACCAGGTTAAATACATTTCTGTCCTGTCATCTGGTTCTAAGTCTTTTTAGCTTTTACTTTTTAACTCTGAATTGACATTTAAACAAAAGAGTAAGGCCAATTAAGGAAACCAGTATTTATTGGAGCACTTACTTCGTACAAAGTATGTCATTTGAACATCAAGGCAACCTTGTGTGGCTAGTATTATTATCCCATAAAACAGATGATAAGATCAAGGCTTAAAGTAACTCACTTGACATATTTAAATAGTGTTGGAGCAGGGTTTTACATTTCTGCTCTATCTGATCTCACAATTCATGATTTTTGCTAGGCTTTCTCCGTAAGTTCTGAACTATCTTTTAAAAATAAGGCCAGGCATGGTGGCTCACGCCTGTAATCCTAGCACTCTGGGAGGCCGAGGCGGGTGGATCGCTCAAGGTCAGGAGTTTGAGACCAACCTGAGCAAGGGTGAGACCCCATCTCTACTAAAAAATAGAAAGAAATGATCTGGATAGTTAAAAAAATATATATGTGTATAAAAATTAGCCAGGCATGATGATGCATGCCTGTAGTCCCAGCTACTTTTGGGAGGCTGAGGCAGAAGGATCCCTTGAGCCCAGGAGTTTGAGGCTGTTGTGAGCTAGGCTGACGCCACGGCACTCTAGCCCGGGCAACAGAGTGATATTCTGTCTCAAAAATAAATAAATAAATACATAAATAAAATAAAAATAAATGGTATTTTTTTCTTTCTATTTAGTTTATACTGAATAATGCAGTGTCTGCAATGAGATAGGTGTAGCTTTAACTTTCTGATGCATAGCAATAGACCAGAGACAGCCCTTGCTGAAATGGGGCTTATAAACATTGTGATGGGGGTGGAGACATCAGGCAGTAAGCAAATAAATTTATTACATTTCTAGGGGTATTAAGTGCCATGAAGAAAAACAAAACACAGTAAAGGGTTAAAGACTGATGATGGGAGAGAGATGCTCTATTATATAGGGTGGCCAGGAAAAGCTTCTTTAATGAGGTGCTTTTCTGATGGAGACGAGAATAGAACGAGGAGCAGCTCTCACAATATCCAGGAGGGGACCTTCCCATGCAGAGCTTGTGCAAAGCCCCTGCAGCAGAAGCCCATGCGGCTGTCACGTCTGAGAAACGGAAATGAGGCCAATGTGATCAAAGCAGATTATTAAAAGTGGAAAGTGGTAGGTGATAAGGTCAGAGTCATTGTTGGCTAAGATTATTTAGACTATGTAGATGTCATGGTAAGGACTTTGTATTTTTACTCTAAGTGAGATGGGAAGTCAATGGAGAAGTTGACAAGAGGAGTTACATGATGTAATAGTTTTAATTGGCTGATGAGAAGAGAATAGATTATGAAGAGGACAAGAACAAAAGCAGAGAGACTAGGAAATTATTTCAATATTCCAGGTGAGATGATTTTCTTCAATCATCTTCAGATCACCACTCTCTTCTTTCACTTCCTAATTCACCTAATTTCACATTTCTTCTCATTTCCTCTGACACTTCCAACCTCTGAACATTGGAGTGCTTTACCAGGCATCAAGATCTATCATGGAGTCTGGTAATGAAGAGAGTTTTGACGAAAGTTTTATGTCTGGACCCACAAGGTGTCAATTGTTACAGCTGCATTGGTCTCCTTGCTCATTCAGAGGCAGATCTGCACCCATATGAAAATAACATATGATAATCAATATGTCAAAATCAACATTACAATCAGCGTACCACAAATTAGTGGAGAGAGGATCGACACTTCAGTAAATGATTTTGAGACAATTGATAATACTGGTTTTATGTGTGGCACTAAATTTAGATCTCTACCTCATATTGTGCACACAGATAAATAACACACAATTTGAAAATGATAAATGAGTAACCAATTTTTTCCCAAAATGAAAAATTCTTAGGAGAATATCTTTAAGATTTCAAGGTAGAAAAAAGTCTGCTTAAATAAGATGCTCAAAATTATAAGAATAATCAATTTTTTCCCCCTCTTCCTATCGGACTGCACTCTTTGGGACCTTATCACTCAAGTTAGCAAAGAGAAGAGCTTGTCCTCACGCTGGAACTTGGAAGATCTACCCATTGTGCAGGGAAATTGTAACCATGAGACATGTAATTATGGGGCTTTACGCTCATTTTCAGCCTGCTTTTTATTAGGCAAAAGAAAAATTTTCCCAGTGGTCTGGCAATCAGAAATGCAGATTCTACACTCTCAATTTTATCTATAAAATGTAACCCGTAATATATTTTTCACGTACTTTATAAAAATTAGAAACAAATAAGATTATTTACATTAAAATACTTTTGGATCTTTCAGGCACAATCATAAATATCAACTATTATTAAATCAGACATGTGTTAACAATGTAGAGATCTAAGTCATGTAATAGGTAAACTTAAATTTTAAAAACCAACTTCTATGTAGGTTTTCTGATTATTTTAGACATACATGAGAAGACTTGATTTATCAAATAAATAGTTTTTCTGCATTTTTTCTCCTTCAGTAGACTTGGGCAGTTAGTATCTTTACAGATATGTAATCTCTCTGGATAAAATGTAACCACAATGATTATTCACATTAAGCCTTAGATTTTGCAGAAAAATAGAAAACATAAGAGCGGTTTCTAAAACCTTGGACTCATGGGAGCCACAATTTTTCTCAATTGCATTTTCTTTTTTCTAAGGTATTCAAACTGCTGTGGAGGGGATATTGTTCTGTGCATTTGAGTGAGATAAATTGCTCATGTAAGCAGATGAGCTGCCCAGAATGCAGTTAGATGAACAACCACAAAGCATCAGGGGAAGAAATAAATATGTTAATATATATGCACATGTACATACTATACATATGTACACATGGTGGTTGTGTCTAAACAAACAAACCAATGATATAAAGAACTGAGGCATTTAGTAAGATGATTAGCAAAATACGTTCCACTTTTGTTGATATCACTGATACATTTTAGGTAGAATTGTTATGTGTGTTTGAATGACAATGTAGAGATAGAAAAGAAAGAAAACAGGGCTAGGAAGAGAACTGTTGTGATAGTAATAAACCTAGGTTATAATATAATATATCAAGGGCATATTAAACTCAGGTTTCTTATTGGCTTGTGGTGCTATCTAAGCAGGTCCATTCTAGTGTGATTGGACCCAGTGCATTAGGAATATAGTGCCATTGATGGTACCTGGCGTTATTGCCTGTGGCCCTGAGTAGTAGCCAGTATGAATTTCTCTCAATAGCAAGATG
Source organism: Propithecus coquereli (assembly GCF_000956105.1). NCBI lineage: Eukaryota > Metazoa > Chordata > Mammalia > Primates > Indriidae > Propithecus > Propithecus coquereli. Next base: position 1,263,289 of record NW_012139080.1, on the reverse strand, counting down.
TATTGGATAATAATTTGCAAATCCAAGGGGATAATTTTGGCATGGTAGGTGCCAGACATGGCTTCGTCCCCTTTGTCTTTATTAACAGGGCTCCAGGTTTATTCAGAGAGCAAATGCCCAGGAATAGTACTTAAATGCCCAGAGCTCTTTGAGGCTAAGAGTAGCCACGTGACTCTCTCTGACCAATGAGATGAAAATGGAAGTTTACCTGAACAACAGGCTATGTATTTTTTCATGTTAAAAGGAAGACTTGGCTGGCTGTCCATTGCCTTTTCCTCTTCTTTCTCTATGGAGATGGATTCAATGTTAAAGTTAGGGGAGCAGAGGATTAGGAGAAACTTGGGTCACGATGACTTTCCCAAGTATGTGCCCCATCCCTGTATTCCCTACCTTCAGATTTTGATTAATGTGAGAATAAATAAAACCCCTGTTTGGTTAAGCACCATAGACTTTTGTTATATGCAACTGTACAAGAGCCTATGGACACAGCAACCAGTGAGCCATTATGAGCAGGTGTTTCTTATTATCTTATAACACAGTACTCTTAACAGTGGAGATAATTTTGGGCAATATAAAATTACACGGTTAGAAAAGTATTTTCCAATTATCTTTCAGTCTTGATTACTTCAAGGAGAAAAGCCTCAGTTTAGCGCTAGTATGTCTTAAACAGCTCTCTAAAACTTGTTTCCCTCCCCACCCTGGAAAAAAAAAATTAATATAATCTTCAGGCTCAGAGCCTTTGTTAAGCCTCACCATCTAGCTAAAATCTAATAAATGTTTTGCTTCCATCCAGTTTGATTTATAGTCATTTTCTCATGTGGCACAGGGTTAATGATTTTTCATTCACAGAAATGGCATAAAGTTTCTTTATAAAATAAATTTAAATAAAACTGTGAATTGGTTTAAAGAAAAATATTTTTTAATTTATTTTTAAATTTCAGAATATTATGGGGGTATCAACACTTTGGTTGCCTATATTGCCTTTGCAACACCCAAATCAGAGCTACAAGCATGCCCATCCCCCAGACAGGGTGCTCTGCACTTATTAGTTGTGAATTTACCTGTCCCCTCCACCCCCTCCCACTTGCCCGACACCCGATGAATGTTACTTCCATGCGTGTACATAAATGTTGATCAATTAGTACCAATTTAACGGTGAGTACATGTGGTGCTTGTTATTCCATTTTTGTGACATTTTGTTTTGAAGAATGGGCTCTAGCTTCATCCAGGATAATGCAAAGAAAAATACTAAGTTAATATAAGCAAAAATGGTACAGATGAGAAAATTTATCAAAAGAAGGACAATAGTATATAGATGGCTAAAGTTGGGTAAATTGAGTCTTAGGTATATTAAATTTTGCTATCAGAATAATTCCAGACTCACTAAAACTTAGAAGCCATATTCTGTTTGCCATTTTAAAGTAATCTTGACAGAATTTAGCTTGTTGGTCAAATATCCTCAGTATTCAGTGTTCACTAAGTTAGGAAAACCCATATGCAAATTTTTTCCCATGTCATTTGTGAATGTAAAGAGAATGCTTCAGGCCTATTTTGCTATCATCTAGACCAGGGATGGGAACCTTTTCATGTTTGAAGGCTGCATTTACTTAGCTATAATCAAATAAGGCCACATTCAAGAAACTTCAATTAGATACACTTAAAAATGGACATTATTTTCCAAAAATCTAACTATTATGTACTTAATAATTTCAAGAAATGAAAACTATTTGTTAATTTTAAAGTTAACTAACCTTTTAATGACTTTGTTGTGTCTGCTTTTTGTCAAAAAGAATTTGAATATTTGGTTGTAGCATGGAGGTCCACAATTTCAGTTGATCCTCTAGATGGATATCAAGAGCACTATCAAATCAAGTCATTTTGATTTGACATGACATAACACAGAGATGCTACATTCCTATAGAAATCTTCTTTCAATGATTCACATTGCTGATTCTGTTCTTCATAAAATTTAACTATCTGTTCTTGCAGAGAGAAAATTTTGGCTAACACCTGCCCCTATGATAGCCAATCCACTTTAGAATGATACAGTAAATCCTTACTGAATACCTCATTGTTCAACTTCAGCATGTTACAAAATCAATGATGTCATGTTGCATTTGCATGAATGTAGTTAAAAATACTTTTATCTTGTTGCAAAGTGTCACTTAAAATAGTTGCTTTGGCACAGAGATTTTGCTGATGCAAGATATAATGAAAAGAAAGAGCATCTGGGTCTGTTAATACATTTTTAATCTGCGCAATAAACCCTTCATGTTTTCCTGTCATGGAAAGTGCACCATCTGAACATACACTTGCTAAATTTAGCAAATTCAGTTCAACTTTACTGCATCTATCTTGAAAGCTGTTGAAGATATCCATTCCTGTGTTGTTTGTAAGAGTGCCCAAAGTAAGTAACTCTTCATAGCAAAGAAAATCTTCTGTTATGACCTGAATGAAGTAAAAGCTGTGCTGAGTCAGTAGTATCAGTTGATTCATCAAAAGCAATTGAATAATACATATGTTCTTTTTGAAATATTGTATGAAGCTGTTCTGTTAAGTTGAAGGCTAATTCACACTGCCAATCAGTTATGGTTCTCTTTAAAAGGGACAGTTATTTGCACTTTGAACGTTATCAGGGTCTAACCATCCTACAACTTTGACAATGCATTTTTTCACAATTTCTGCATCACTGAATTGCTTCCCTTTTCCCTCGAGTATCTAAGCAACTTTGTAAGTTACTTCAGTGGCATTATTTCCAGATTTTATTGCTGCTTGAAAGAATTGTCTTTGCTTTGGTTTTTCATCTTTTGATTTCTGTAATACAACCTTTCATGCCTCTCCCTCTAATTTAAAATATTTGTGGTCCTTATGAATGTTATGATGAGCATTGAATTTCTTTAATGTCGATATTGCAGTATCACAAAGCAAGCAAATCGTCTTATCTTTAGCAGAAACAAGATAATATTGCAATTCTCAATCTTCATTAAAAAATCTGTTTTCTTCTTTCAGCATTCTCTTGGACTTCTTTGACATGATGGGCTGTTAAGCAGACAGAATTATAAAATACGGCCCAGCTGTGAAGCTATTCACAAATTACACTTCAAACATAAACACAGTGCACCACTGTCAAAAGCTGATAACCGACTGGCATACTTGACCCCCATAAACTCTCACCAGCCAGCCTCATGTGGTAGTGATGTCAGTCAGGCAGGGAAAGTTAGAATTAAATCATGAGCATAGCAGCCATCAATTTATACCTTATGGCTTACTAATGTTCTGGTTCTGATCATGCTGTTCAATCTGGGAGGATTATTTCGTTGAAACTTATTTTATTCTTTGACACTTCAAATTTGTTCATTTTAAAAATAAAACAAAATACGAAAGACAAAAAAAAGTATTAATAAAAACAAAAAGGATTTGTTCTGTAAAATTTGGATTCAGTCAAAATGCCACACTTAAGGACCTAGACGGCCACCAGTGGCCTTAAGGCCATAGGTTCCCCACCCTGATCTAAACTCAGTTACCAAAGTCTCAGTCCAGATTTCATCTTTTGTCATCCTAAAAAATATTCCATATATTGTATATACAGATGATCAGTCAATATTTGTAATTTTTGATTTATTGCAGAGAAGGAAAGCTACAGAAATATTCTATTGAGCTAAAATTGCAGCTTTATCATCTAGAATCAGGTATTCAATAACTTGAACGTTATTAAAACTTGATAGTGAATGCTGAATATCATCATAGAAAACTCTCTCACTGGGGATCTCTTTGTTTGTTTTTGGCTACAGGTTTTGTTGCTCACACAGATAGTGGCTGTTGCAAGTTCCCCTTGTTTGAGACGTTTGGGGTTTTAGTTATTGAGTGCAATATTTGGCAAAGAAATCAGAGCAAAAGTCAAATAGTGTGGGAGAATTCAAATACCAAAGCTCTGCTATTGTGGAAAAGGAAAGCTTAAAATAATAAGTTACAAATTCTCTGATTTTAAAGTTTTACCAGATCTCCTTTGCATTCATTGCAATGTCCATATAATTATGAGAGT
>NW_012139080.1:1250570-1257672 GCF_000956105.1 Propithecus coquereli | reverse complement strand
TGGAAAATTGTCCACTAATTACAAACAATTTGAAGAATTTTATAACAAAAGTGCTTTCTTCATATATATGCTATGTAGTTCTTCCTGTTGGCAATTCTAGTCATTTCACCTTATAAGTAAATGCATGAAAGTCCATAGTAGAGTCACAGTTATGGAGTGATAACGGGTTGCTGTATAAGGAAAGAATATAAAAAAACAACACAAAAGATGGGGGAAGACTGTTGGAAATGGGGCTTGAGTCTGAGACAGGCATGTCCTCCCACAAAATGGGGCCTGTGTAGAGAGTGGTTGGAGAATCAATGGGGCCAGTGCAGGAGCCAAGGGCACAGGCAGGACTCGGGCTTTTACATGACTTCAGAGCCTCATGCAAAAAGACACAATGGAGGACTCCCTGGGGGTTGGTACCCAGATCCTGCCTTAATTCTAAAATATTGGCATTGGTATATTCAGTTGGGTGAAGATTGTGTAATAAACAGGGGAATATGGAAATGCCAGGACCTGCCCCACCTAGAGTTCCTAGCTCCCCAGTCCCGTGACACACTGAATGTTAGATCGCAACACTGTGGGTGGAGAAGAGCTCTTGGGCTCTAGACTGAGTCCCACCATTTCTGCCTTGGTCAATATATTCCAGGATAGAGTGTATTCCTGAGTTATTCTGGGTCAGTCCCACACAGCATGACCTCATCTTCACCTCACTTTAAAGTCAATTGGTAGGTTCTATAACAACTGGGAATTTGGACATAGGTATCTGAGAGACAGGTAGCTGATATAGTGGTAAAGGGCAATCACAGTCCCAGGGAAGAACACAGCTCAGAACAAAGCACCACTAGAATCCATGAAGGGAATGGCATGTGGGCTGGGGGAGAAGCACGAACAAAAACAACCATGCCTAATGAGTTTCTGCTCCTGGAGGCAACTTATCTTGTCTCACCGAGGATTGGAGTGACTCCTAGTGTAGGATGGCTTAAAAGTAAGATACAGGTTGGAACACTGCCTCTTTTGTACATAAAACTCGCTGTCTATTTACAGATAATATTGCCCTGCTGCATCTGAAACTGTTATAAAGTAACAGTATAATTCAAACTTGGTGGGTGTGCTTGTGTGAGCATGCATGTGAGTTTTAAAAGAGATATAATACATATGAATAGATGAGAACAGCAGGTTTTTAAAACCTTTATATTACATAAAAGAGTCATTGCTGAGTAAATGTGCTACTGCTAACTGTTAGGATGCAGAGCCAGTTTTGAATATCTAAGCAATAATTGACATTGCCTTCAAAGCAATGAATGGCTCCCATGTTGAGACCACACATTGCCATGTTTACTTAGAGGCTGAGTTGATGATAGGCTTTGTATTACATCCAGGAAAGAAATGAGAGTATCTGAGAGATGTTTCATACTAATATTATTGTTAATGCCGAAAGAGACACTAGTTTCTGATGTGAACTTTGCAAATTTTGAGCTCTTCGTAAGCAAGTAAAATCGTAAGGTTTAATTGAATAATTTGATTAGCGCTAATCAAATATATTTAGGAACTAATTCATAATATAGAAATGTTTCAGATACATTTTATAGGTAAGGGGTATGTGATAAGTAAGGAGGAAGTGCAATTTTTCTTTTTCATTTTCTTTTTGTATTTCAAGGAGAGTGTCCTGACATTCACACAGGATGTGCCTATGTGTGCTGTTCCTTTCAAATTACAATTCATAATTATTTTGTCTATAAAATAATTGGTCATTTTTTAAAGTCAAGTTTTAGGTACCAGGAAATATGACCAGATTGATTCTATCTTTCTGTTATGTCAGTGTTTTATTTTGATTCTGAAACTAAGTCCAAGAAGCCATGAAAACATGGCTGTTCAGAGAAATGTAGGAAACTTTTGGCTGGGTGAGATAGATGGGACTTCATAGTTCAAGAGAAAAGACTGGACATTCTTACCTGTCTGTTGGACAGATTTCCAACTGCAGTTTAGTCTGTTCACTATATTTGAATTTTCTACCCACTCTATGTAGCAGAATTCAATGCTGTAATATACCAAATCCTTAAGTTCAAAAATGTTAAAATATAATCAAGATTTGGTCAATCTAATATGATAAAAACTAATGCATAGCAACCAGTCAGTAAGTAAAAATTAACATAAATTGTATATATGTTAAAGCAAGTCAGAAGTAAAGTGTGATCCATAGACAATCCAAGGTAAAAAGGTAACTCTAAAGGCTGACTGCTTTCTACATTTCCTATGCATGAACTACCAAAAACTAGTGGAACAGAACTTAAGATTCAACTTTAGATGGCTCTATGGTGAGAATAAAGTATGAAAATCTGTGCTTGGAATATTCTTAGAGAGCTCATTGACCCTTGCACTTCTCCTGAAGATGTAATTTATTGGGTGTTGTGAATTTAATCCATCTAAAGCTCCCAAGTGCATCACCTATCTTTCTGTAACTCAATTTGGGCAGCTCACTCTCTCTGCTGAGACCTCGAAGATCCTTTTAAGCCTCTGTCATTCTCAGAACACGAAGGTATTTCACATCTTCTTTCAAATGGCCATATCTATTTTAGGTGTAGCTCTATCTTGCTATCTAGAGCTTCTCGTAGGCAAATAGAAATTAAGTGGGCTTCTTTGGAAGAGATTCATTTTTCTAAAGTTTTTATATCCATGACATTAACATGAAAATATAATCTGTATCTAAAATGCCCTATTATTCATTCTCAGATAGGATGAGAGAACATAGTTTTATATTTATTCCAAGGCAGTCAAATATCAAACTAGTGACAAGCAGCAGAACTGGGACTACTACAACAACTTGTCATAATCCAACAAAAGGTATCTTAACGAAGAGCTACCTAGCCTCCAATTTTTAATAACTGCCCATAAAGAAAATGTGAAACCTATAATATTAATCAAAAAGTTCCAGAGGTCAGGGGTTTTAGTTTAGACCAGTCGTGTCTCTCTAACCTTTACTCTCTCTCCTGCACCGTGTCGCGAAGTCTTTACCAAGCAGTTCCACTTTCCCGTTAACCTCAGAATGGTATTTTCTACAAAGACTACCGAATCCTCCCATTTCCACCTCTGTCACACATGCATGCCTGTTTCCTTTCCCCTGACTCCTATCAGTCTCCTGTCATGTGCAAATTTCAAGTTGCCTTAACATGACAGAACTCTACAGGTAAAACCTTCCCCTAAACTTCCCCAAGAAGGTGTAGGATAAATTGGTCTAAGGCTCACATTGCTATGTAGATAATCATATTTTGCCACTTTTATAGGAAATGCCCATCTTCATAGGACTGCCTTCCATTTACTGTCCCTTTGGCACAGAAACCACTCCCCAGCATGACAGCGTGCATGCAGAAAATTCATTCATAATGTTCTTGGTTTGAGAAAGTATAGTTTCCTCTTAAATTTTCTCCTCTGTTTCCAGGGAGTTAATACCTGAAAATGACCTTTTCTAAACATCAATCATTCAAATAATCTCCATTCTTTCATTCATTTACTTATTCCCCAGAATAAGAGGTCGGGTGTTATTATAGAGAAGGGGCATCTGCTGCTTCATTGGCTTCCAGAAGAAAAAAAAAGAAACAAATAATTTGCTGATTATAGGAAAAGGACTCGAATCTGTGACATCCAAGTGAAGCATTTATTCGACCAACCCCTTGCCAGTGGTGCATTTCCTGGCCACCCTCAACCGCACTCCTAATGATGCCTTTCCACTGCAGGGCAGCCTCATGCAGTTCCTACCCCAGTCCTAACTTGGGAGAGTGCTCACTAAACCCTAACTCCTGACAGTAAGCAAAGCCTGCAATTAGCAGTGTTCCAAATCTCTGACATCAAGGCTGCCTGGAGTAAACTCTGTGCACGTCCGGATCAGCTGAGCTGCTATCAGCCATTCACGTGCCTCCCAGACTGATCTTGACAATGCTAGACCGTGGCCTTGAGAAAGCCCCTTAATATTTCAGTCATTTTGGGCCTCATATCTAATAGCAACACAGTGTGTCCTAGCTCCTAAAAAACGATTATTTCTTGTTTACATTTAAGCTGCTAAATGTGTGGTAATTTGTTACACACAATTAAAAGTTAGCACAGAAGGACACAAATTTACATTGTTCCAGTTATGCAAATAATCATGTGTAGGAAGTTGAGTTAACTGGAACCTAGTGATGTTCTAGCAGCCCTTCTAGATCTCCATTTGGAAAGATTCTCTCTGGCCTGACTCAAACATTTCATTCGTACCTCAGAGAATGCAAAATCCAGAAGAAGCTGAGCTAGGAAATTCCTGCAGTTTTTTACCTAGAGAGGTTGTACTAAATAAAGTCTATGGTTCTTTCTAATGTAAGTATGATAGGATGATATTGTCTGAATTACGAAATTTGTGTAGTTAACACCATTTTGACTTAACTACAATTATTCAAAAATAACAAAATAGATAAATTCAGAACATGAGTATAGACCGTAGGGAATTAATATTTATTTAGTGCTTATTGTGTGCAAGGTAGTGTGTTTACTATATGCATTAATTTATTTAATCCCTACAATATCCTATGCCACAGTCCCCAACATTTTTGGCACCAGGGACCAGTTTCATGGAACAGAATTTTTCCACGGATGGGGGTGAGGCAGAGCTCAGGTGGTGATATGTGGTCCTGGTTTCCTAACAGGCTACAGACGAGTGCCGGACTGCAGTCTGGGGGTTGGGCACTGCAGTCCTATAGAACAGATGCTATTGTTATCTTCATTTATAGATGGGGAAACAAATGTTTAAATATATTATATAAACTTCTCAGCATCTTCCAGCCAGTAAAATGTAAAGCCAGGATTCAAATCCAGAGCTGTCTGATTTCAAAGTACAGATATTTTCATTACTTCTGTGAAAATTTATAAAGTGTGTAGAATAGACTTAAAATGTAATATTCTGAAAAAGCTCTTTCTCAGGAAAGAATGTTCTATTCCCACTTTAATATGTCCTGGTTTGTAAATTTATGCAGTGAGATAGAAGAATCTGAAAACACTAGAAGTGATTTTAAATGATTTTATTTTTTCATAGTTCAATTTACTACTAAATTTTTTTGTTTACTTTTTTTCCCTTAGTTCCTACAAATATGAACATTTTTAAATCTCTGGGTACATATCAAACCATTTATTATTATTAATGTTTTTCAAAATATTCTAATGTTTGAAATAACATCCTTTTAGGAAAAAGTAAATATTTTCTCTCATTTCTTTCATAGATTTAGTGAAATATTTGGGGTTTTATCAGTAAGTTATCTTTTCATTCTTTTTTTATTGCTGAGTTAAAAAACAGGGCCTAGAGAATAATTTCCTACACTGACTGAAACACTTAAAAAATAAGAAAGTCAATGAGTTCTGAATGTAGATACCGATAAAAGGTAAGAAATAATAATTCAAATAAATCTACATTTTTTTCTGGACTTGAAATTGATCTATTACAATGATAATTTGATGCACTATAATTTAAGGTTTAAAGAAAGTGATGGTTTTACAGATGTACATTTATCCTCTGAACTTACAAACATTTAAACAATACGTGCATCACAATGATACAAAACAGGTGTGCTGGCACAAAAATGCAGCTACAATGTGGTATATTGTCAAGTACCGAATAGCTTTTTGGACCCTCGAAATTTCTTTTGGTATAAGCTAAGTAAACACTAAAGTTTCAAAATAACTGTCATTTGTAAAAAAGAGAAATGTATATTATTCTAGGTATATTTATTTTTAAGAATCCACATCACCACTACTATCTGAAAACTACAGTATTTATGCTTAAATTGAATATTTGTTCCATTCCTTTGAGACACCATTGGCTGGCAGCCTCTGCTTTGGAGAACGGATAAATTGGTTTTAGCTCTACTCTGGTGGTTAGATCTGGAACCTAGACCAGATAGTCATACTGATGTCTTTAATTATGTGGTTTTTAAAATTCTATTTTATTCTGTCCTCAGAGGAGTTAATGTAATTATCATTTAAAGTTTGGTTTCTTCCTTTTTGTGTTGGTTGGGACACTTAGATGTATACCAGGAGAGGTTTGCATAGTGCTTCATTTTTGCCTTTTGTTTGAAAATGTTTCCTTGAAGCTTTTAGCTCCCAGACAGAAGTTGATGGCAGCCATATGGGTTGGTGGAAGAACCAATCTTGGGTCTGGGAATCAGACAGAGTTTGAGTCAGAATCCTTCCATCTATCAGCTGAGCGACTGGGAACAAATCATTCTACCTATTGCACTCATTTTTCTCATTTGTTGACTGGACATAATACCTTTTGACTTTGACTAGATTGGGATAAAGTTAAAATGATTTGTATGTGATAGTTCCTGTTACGTAGGAAATACCCATGAATTTAGTTTTCTTTTCTTCTCCGTTGGTTGGGGGGAGTGTGGTCAAGCATTACGTTGCATTTCACTTTCTACTGTGTGTCTGTAAATACGCATTTGTATGCCCACCATATTATAATTGCTCAATACTATTGTCTAAAGGGGATTAATATATCATTTATTTCTTGAATGAACAGACCACAAGTTATGAACTTCTGTTTTTTGAATATTCTTTACATCTCAACCCTTGTGGGAGTTGTGATGTGGCTATTTTGCTACTGCTAGGGGAGAAAGACCACTTTTCCCTCACTGCTGCCATGTTTCTGCTTTTGTCAGTTCTGTTCTAGAAAAGCCAGCCTTTCATGAACTGCAAAATTAAGTACCATTTATGATATTATTTTTATGGAAAACTGTATTCCAAATATCCCTTTACTGACACAAAACAAATTTTTGTATAGAACCACCCATATTTAAAGTCCTTTACTTTGTATAATGGGTACATGTATTTTTGCAAACTTATGTATCCACAGTGCATTAGTTCTATGTTTTAAAAACTGATAGAAAAGTCCTGGGAATTATGAAAGGGAATTATTAAAGGGAAATTAAGTCTATATACTTAACAACATATAACATTTTTTTTCTCAGAAAAAATATGGTGGGTGACCTTTTTACTGCAAATACTATGCTTCCTTTCTTTTTTCCTTAAACACGTGCTATATTCATCAATGTTGCCATAGATTAGAACACTTTTATCGTTTAAATAAAACATGGACCCC
>NW_012139080.1:1236277-1237555 GCF_000956105.1 Propithecus coquereli | reverse complement strand
TGTTCCAATCCATAAATATGAGATATGTTTTCATTTATTTATGCCTTATTTCATCTATTTCAGCAGCAATGTTTTGTTGTTTTCCTTGTGCATGTCTTTCACCTCCTTGGTTAAGTTAATTCCAAAGTATTTTATTCTTCTTGATGCTATTGTAAATGAAATTGTTTCCTTAAAATTTTCTTTTTCAGCATGTTTATTGTTAATGTATAGAAATGCAAATTATTTTTTGTGTTGGCTTCGTATTCTGCTGCTTTTCTCAATTCATTGATTCAAACAATTTTAATGTAATTTTTAGTGTTTTCTACATAAAAGATCATATTTAGGAACAGAGACAATTTTACTTCTTCTTTTCCAGTTTGGAAAGATTTTATGTATCTTTCTTACCTAATTGCTCTGTCTAGAACTTCCACAACTAAGTTAAATGAAAGTGGAGAAAAAGGGCATCCTTATCTTGCTCTTGATCTTAGAAGAAAGCTTTTAGTCTTTCAACACTGAGTATAATGTTCACTGTGAGTTTTTTATATTTGGCCCTTTTGTCATACATTTCTTGTGTATGTAGTTTTATTATGTTGAGGTAGTTTCCTTTTATACTATGAAAATGTGTATTGTTGTTTTTATTATGAAAATGTGTTGAATTTTGTCAAATGCTGTTGAGATGATCATGTCATTTTTTTCTTCATTCTCTTAATGTGGTGTATTAGATTGGTCAATTTTTACATTTTGAACAACACTTGCATTCCAGTAATAAATTTCACTTGATCATGGTGTATATCTTTTTAATATGCTGCTGAATTTGGTGTGCTAGTATTTTGTTGAGATTTTTGCATTATTATTCATAAAAAAAATTGCTCTGTAGTTTTATTTCCTTGTAGAGTCTTTGTAGGTAATGGCTTTGTAGGTAATGCTGGCTATTAGAAAGAATTAAGAAGTGTTCCTTCCTTTTCAATTTTCCAGAAAAGTTTGAGAAGGATTGTTCTTAGTTTTTCTTTACATGTTTGCTAAAGCCATCAAAGCACAGGGCTTTTCTTTGTTGGGAGAGTTTTTATTATGGATTGAGTCTCCTTACTACTCTATTCAGTTTTTCTATTTCTTTATGATTTATTCTTTACAGGTTTTATATCTCTTAGAATTTGTCCATTTCATCAAGGTTATCCAATTTGTTGCCATATAGTTGTTCATTGTACTCATATAATCTTTTTTATTTTTGTAGAATTCGTGGTAATATTCCCACTTTCATCTCTGATTTTGCTAATTTGAGTCTTCTCTCTCCCTCTTTTC
>NW_012139080.1:1235169-1236227 GCF_000956105.1 Propithecus coquereli | reverse complement strand
CTAGGTCAGAGATTCTAAGCTGCCTGCATATAAGGATTTCTGTAAAAATCTACCATTCCCTACGTATTTTCCCGATGGAGATGAAGAGGAACTACTATAAGATTTGTATGATGAAAACTATAAAATATTGTTGAAAGAAATTAGAGGACCTAAATAAATCAAATCTCATATTCATGGAGTGGAAGGCTTAATATTGTCAAGATGGCGATACCTGCTGATTAGATCTACAGATTCAACATAATGCTTATCAAAATCCAAATTGGCTTTTTTGGGGAGAAATTGACAAACTAATCCTAAAATTCATATGAAAATGCAAGGATCAAGAATAACAAGCACAATTTTTACAAAGAACAAAGTTGGAGGACTCACATTTTCCAATTTTAAAACTTATAGCAAAGTTACATTAATCAAGATAGTGTTATACTGAAATAAAGATAGACATGTAGATTTATTAAACAGAATTGAAAGCTCAGAAATAAACCCTTACACTTATGCTTAATTATTTTTTATTGTGATAAAATACACATAATATAAAATTTATCCTTAATCATTTTAAGTCTACAGCTCAGTGGTATTAAATACATTCGTAATGTTATGCAGCCATCACCAGCATCCATCTCCATATTTCATTTCATCTTATGAAACTGAAACTCTATACCAATTAAACAATAATTCCCCATTCCCTCCTCCCCCCATTTCCTGGCAAACACCGTTCTATTTTCTGTCTCTATTATTTTGACTACTCTAAGTATTTCATATAAGCGAAATCATATATTTGTCTTTTTGTGACTGGCTTATTTTACTCAGTATAACGTCCTCAAGATTCATCCATGTTGTAGCATATGTCAGAATTTCCTTCCTTTTAAGACTAAATAATATTCTATTGTATGTATATATCACACTTCGCTTATCCCTTCAGCTGTACATGGACACTTAGGTTGCTTTGATGTTTTAGCTATTGTGAATAATGCTGCTATGAACATGGGTGTACAAATACTTCTGTGAGTCTCTGCTTTTAATTCATTTAGTTATATACCCAGAAGTGGAATCTCTATATT
>NW_012139080.1:1230927-1232209 GCF_000956105.1 Propithecus coquereli | reverse complement strand
CTTTAGTAACACTTTTGCTGTGTCTCATAAGTTTTGGTAGGTGTGTGTTCATTTTCATTTGTCCATAAGCATTTTCTAATTTCTCCTATGAATTCTTTCTTTGATGCAGTAGTTGTTTAAGACTATGTTGTTTAATTTTCACAAATTTGTGAATATTCTACTTTTACCTTGTTATTTATTTCTAACTTCACTCCATTGTGGTAGAAGAAGATATTTTGTTTGATATTTTTGTTTTTTAAATCTATTGAGGCTTAATTTTTACTCCACATATGGTCTCTTCTGAAAAATGTTTCATGTGAACTTGAGAACAATGTATGTCCTGTTGTTACTGGGTAGAGTGTTTTACACATGTCTGCTAAATCTAGTTGGTTTGTTGTGTTGTTTAAATCTTCTATTTCCTTACTTATCTTCTGTCTGTCAATTATTGACAGTGGGCATTAAACTCTTCAACTATTATTGTAGAATTGTCTGTTTCTCTCTTTAATTCTCTTAGCTTTTTTATATATTTTGATTGTCATTAGATGTGTAAATGTTTATACTTGTCATATGTTTTGCTATATCAAACCTTTTATTAATGTACAATGTCCTTCTTTGTCTCTTGTAAATGTTTTTTATTTAAAGTCTATTTTTTCTAATATGAGTTTAGACATCTCTGCTCTTTCTTTGTTACTATTTGCATGGAATAAATTTTTTCCATACTTTCACTTTTGATCTATTTTTGTCTCTGGATCTAAAGTGAGTCTCTTATAGGCAGTAGATAGTTGATTCATGTATTTTTATCATTCTGCCATACTCTGTCTTTTTATTGAAGAGTTTAAACCATTTACATTTAAAATACTAATAATTATTCATAAGGAGGGACTTACTTCTGTTATTTTGCTAATTGTTTTCTCTATGCCTTATAGATTTTTTGTCCCTTGCTTCCTGCAGTACTGTCTTTTTATGTGTTTAGTTCAATTTTTGTGATGAAATGTTTAAATTCCTTCCTCATTTCCTTTTGTGTGTATTCCACAGCTATTTTTTGTGATTACCAAAGGGATTACATTTAATATCCTAAATTTATATTACTCTAATTTGAATTTATACAGCTTAACTTCAATAACATATATAGCTCCTTTGCAGTTAAATACCCACCTCCTTTGGTTGTCGATGTCACAAAATTACATTTTTATTCATTTTATGCCCCCAAACATAAAATAATAATTATTTTAAATGCATTAGTCTCTTAAATTATATTGAAAATAAAATGTGGAGTTTCAACTAAAGTCACGATGATGCTGCT
>NW_012139080.1:1227663-1230877 GCF_000956105.1 Propithecus coquereli | reverse complement strand
TGTTTTTCAAATTTATTTAATCTTTAACACTTGACTTAACTCAAAATCTTTATAACAGAGTACTACATCAAACTCTTTAGGGCATGTTAATTAAATAGAGTAATGAGCAGGAGTGGCAAAGAGAGAAAAATAGAGAAATCGAGTTACTCCCATAGAGGTAAACGTAAAAAATATAATGTTTTTAAGACATCACTATGCACCTGTTTCTGAGTACCTCCATCCATGCTCTGGGAGATGACTTAGGCAACCCCGTGAGTCTTCCACCCTCTGCAATCTATATGAGCAGGCAAACCGTATGTAACCATTGAGACTTCTGTGTTTCTTTCTTCAGCCATTTGGAAAGAAGTTGCCTATACCATGGAGTGATAAAGACATGTTACAAGGAGCTATGCAGCATATGGGACCATTTGTGATTATTCAGAAATGGCATTTGCTTTAGAATTTAAGTCTTTGGAAACAAAGTGGTTTTAACTGCTTGTAATCTTAGTGCAGTAGACAAAAGTGAGTGAAGGGGTTCTCTTTACTAAAATAGAAATTAGGCTTAGATCTAAAAATAAAAAGTTATTTTCATTTTTAGGTAAGTATTTTGCTAAAAGATGATTAGATGGCTCCACGTTTAAGAAGTTTAAAGTGAAAAAGGTAAGCTTAGTGGATTGCATCATTAGCTGATTAAAGAAAACATTAACTGAAACATCACCATCAAGCATATGGACTGATCTAATTAGTCAATTACTAATTCGGATTTAGTGCTGAGTACCTTTACCTTGAACATCAATTTCAGCTTAATAGAAAGTTCTTCCTGCTTCTCTGGCATTATAGAAAACAAGGCTTGGCAATTGGGCAATTAAAAAAAAACGAATGAATGAATATTAGATTAAGGCCTTTCCTGACATTCATTTCCAAGTGTCAAAAGATACTGTTCAACGCATATTCATTACAGTATGGGAAGCCACTTCTCCTTCCCAAACAAAATGACACCTTTCAACCATATCAAAATCCCCTCCATTCAAATCCATATTGCCCTTTTTTGAGCACAATTAAGTGCCGCTGACTTTGTGCTCTATTCTGTGGATATAGTGACAAATAAAATACAGCATCAATCTTTAAGACTTGCAATGTATTGGACAAGAAAGTCACATTAGCAAGCTCCTGTGATTAATTATGGAAAAAGAAAGTGGACATTGGTGATTACAATTGGGGAACAGAAGGAACTTGAATAAACTAGTTTGGGATGGGTAGTATCAAGTTAGAGAAGGCAGGTCTGTATTAGAATAAGGGGAAAGTGGAAGGACTTTCCTCTGCCTTTTTCACGTACTAACTTCATCCAATTTTTTGAAGGCTGATGTCATTACCTAGCTCCATTTTCAATCTCTCCCATTTCCCTTCTCTCCCCACAAAATCCTCCTATCCCATTTCCTCTAGAGGCCAATAATACTATCCTGGCAGTGACAATGGCCTGAAGGTCTATCAACTAATAGTCTCATTAATTCTCCTGATACATTTTCAGAAAAAAATATATATAAATTGCAATTATTACTTCAATTTTACATATGGAAACTTGAGCCACAAAGAATGACACAGATTTGCCCAGGGTTACAAAGAAAATGGAGGAGCCAAGACGGGAATGAATGAAACCGCAGAATTGTGTCCGCAGACAAACACTTCATATCATATACAGTCACCTTGGGCTTCATTAATAGGCTTATTATTGGAATAGAAAATGTCATATTTCATCTAGAAATATAACTGGGTATGTGCTCCAGGAAAATGAAGTATAAATTTAAAAGTCCGCTTTTTAAATATTTGAGCATATAAAATATTACATATTTAGTTTTTGATGCATCTATTACCATCCAGTATACTCTGGTTTCTCTTCAAAATGAATCAATCTTTTGCCTTTTATTATCATCCGGTAAAGCTATAATATTGTGAAATAAAATGCATTTCTTGAGTTGGATCTGTGAGTGTGTGTAATGTTTAGTCTGATTACCATGGCAGTTTGAATGCTTGACTAGTCTATAGAGATTGGTAGTAATTAGCATGATAGACAAAAGGAGAAAATGTAGTCCATTTATGCCTCAGACTGACCTAATTTTAGTGTTAAGCATGAATCTAATATCCATAAGGAGGGAATAGTTATTAGCAAATACTGAAGTTAGAATCATATTTGTAGTTTTGCAGCAAAAAAGAATTGCCTAGCTCCAGTAAGACTATGGGTTTTGTTGTTAAGAATAATGTTGATGAGGACAATGAAAATATTGCCTGTGGTTAACTCTGCTAGGAAAGTTAGTATCTAACAATAGATAGACATAAAGTTTGAGCTCATCCTTTCTGATAAATGTTAATGATTTGGCATAACATGTATTGAATCAAAGAAATGATTATTAGTTTTACAGAACAGTTGAAAATAGGATCTTTATACAATATGCATCTATATGTTTATAAACTTTATCTACTTCCCTCCAAACATTAAATCAACTTGTTTCTGGATTAAAGTAAAACAGATAGTACCTTAGTCCAAAGAAATTTGGACTGACTCAAAGTTCAATAACAACAAGTGAATTAAAGAGCTGGGAATTAATATCAGTGCTCTTTGATACTCTCTTAGCTATTGTAAGGTTATTAACCTATTGGAAGAGAAATGTTGTCATATCACTTCTAAATTTGCAGAGAAATACAGAAACAGTAGCAAAATTAACCCCACTCCAACATATCTCAGCCCTCAGCCCTTTGCACAACTTTATTGTAGGGGCCTTACACATTTGAAGAGGTAACTGAAAGAATTTTAGCTGAAAGAGATCCACATCTAGGTTACCATCTTGGATTACCCACCCATTGCACATGAGATCTTAGGTAAGTAACTTCTCAGAATGTAGACATTACAATTGTAGCAATCATATTGATGTCACACATGTTGTGAATATTTTAAGTAACTCATTGGTCGATGACTATTAAAATAGATTAGTAAAGTACTACACTAAAATGCAATGTTAAACATAATCTTGATGATGAGCACATGCTAGTAAAAACTAATAAACAACTTCAAGAAGGTTACAGGATGTAAGATCAATGTACAAAATCAATTGTTTAACTATGCACTAGCAACGAACAATGCAAAAATAAAATCAGGAAAACAATTCCATTTACAATAACATCAAAAATGATAAAATACTTAGGAATAAATTTAATTAAAAAGTATAAGATTTGTATGATG
>NW_012139080.1:1202829-1217603 GCF_000956105.1 Propithecus coquereli | reverse complement strand
TTTAAGACAGTTGTTTTAAAGCCTTTTTCTAATATATCCTCCATCGGGTCTTTCCGGGGGACAGTTTTTGTTGATTTGTTCTTTCCTTTGGATGGTTCATACTTTTCTGTTTCTTTGTATGCCTTGTGATTTTTTGTTGTAACTGGACACTTGAATCCAATAATGTGGTAACACAGGCGATCAGATTGTCTCCCTTCCCCAGGGTTTTTTTCTGTCCATTTATTTATTTTTTTATTGTTGTAGTCTGTCTATATGCCAAAGATCAGGCTGAGGTATAAACTTAAGTCTTTTCAAATCTTTTCTGGCTTTTCCCCAGACATGTGTAGTCACACTCTAATTTTCTTCACAAATGCAGCTGTTTTTAAATGTCCTGATCTTTCATGCCTGGCACCTCAAAGGAAAAAAGAGAAAAATTAAGGGGAAAGTGTACAGGTCCTTTAAATTCCCTGGAAGTGACTTTAGGGAGAGGGAAATGGCTTGTGACAATGGGGGCGGGGGCGAGGTATACCAACATAGTTGCCAACTCCTTGTACCTCTATCATCAGAAGCAGCAATTAGTGATAAGATATTTAGAGAACATGGTCCTTTGTACCTACTTTGACTCCCACAAACTATGTGCAAGCTGCTCCAGGAATATGTGCACCTCTGCCTGCCACATGGCTGGGGAATGGGTATCTGCTATTGTGATATTGATCCGAAATATCCACAATTTATTATCCAAGCCTTTCTCTGAAAGTTGCAAGCCTTCTGTAGAACAGATTATCTAAAATAGTTACATCAGCAGATTATGCCAGTAAATTATTGGCTAGGTGGAGAGACAGATTCTTGGTGCTTCCTACTCTGCCATCTTCCTGGAATCCTGTTTATGGTCAATTGATTTTTGACTAGGGTGCCAAAGAAAATCGATGGGGAAAGAAGTCTTTTCTATAACTCATGCTATGGGAACTTGATATCCATAAGTAAAATAATGAAATTAAATTTTTACCTCAAACTACTACAAAATTAATTCAAAATGAATCAAAAATCTAAATGTAATAACCAAAATTATAAAACTCTAATAGAATACAAAGGTATAAATCTTTATTAACTTGAACTAGGTATTGGTTTCTTAGGAAAGACACCAAAAGTACAGATATTAGACAAAAGATAAATTAATTTGACTTCATCAAAATTAAAAACATTTGTGTTTTGGGCGTTTTATTATCAAGAAAGTGAGAAAATTATCCACATGATGGTAGAAAAAAATTGTAAATCATAGCAAGAATATATATAGGACTCTTACACCTTGAACATAAAAGAACAGATAACCCAATTTAAAAAATGGGCATAGGATTTGAATACTTATTCCTACAAAGAAGACATACAAATGGCCAATAAGCACATAAAAATATGCTCAACATAATTAGGTTAATATAAATCAAAACCAGAATGAAGTTCAATTTCACACCCACTAATGTGGCTAAATAAAAAAATATGAAAATAATAAGAAGTCTTGATAAGGATATGGATAAATTGGAACCCTTATAGTCTTTGGAAAACAATTGAGCAGTTTCTAAAAAGTTAAACAAAGAGTTAGTATATGATCCAGCAATTTCATTCCTGGGTACATACCCCTCAAAATTGAAAGATATGTTCACAAACAATTGTACATGAATGCTCATAGCAGCATTATTCATAATAGCTAAAAAGTGGAAATAACCTAAATGATAAACCCAAATGATGAGTGGAGAAACAAATGTGATATAACCATACAATGGAGTATTATTTGGATATAAAAAAGAATGAAATATGGATACACGCCATAACATGTGTAAGTCTTGTAAACACTGTGTTTATTACGCAAAAGATATCAGACACAAAAGGTCACATATTGTATGATGCTATTTATATGAAATGTTCAGAATAAGCAAATCCATTGAAACAGAATATAGACTAGTGGTTGCTAAGGCCTGAGGAGAAATGGGAATAGGGAGAGATTGCTAATGGGCATATGGCTTCTTTGAAGAGTGATGAAAATGTTTCAGAATCAGACAGTGGTGATGATTTTAAACATTTGTGAGTATTTTGAAAATCACTGAATTCTACACTTTAAAAGAATATATATATATATATATATATATATTTTTTTTTTTTTGGAGATAAAGTCTCACTCTGTTGCCCGGGTTAGAGTGTTGTGGCATCAGCCTAGCTCAGAGCAACCTCAAACTCTTGGGCTGAAGCAATCCTTTTGACTCAGCCTCTCGAGTAGCTGGGACTACAGGCATGCGCCACCATGCCCAGCTAATTTTTTCTCTGTATTTTTAGTTGTCCAGCTAATTTCTTTCTATTTTTAGTACAGACAGGGTCTCGCTCTTACTCAGGCTGGTCTCAAACTCCTGACCTCAAGCAATCCTCCCACCTTGGCCTCCCAGAGTGCTAGGATTACAAGCATGAGCCAAAAAGGATAAATTTTATGGCATGTAAAATAGGTAGGACTAAAACAATAATAATGAATAGGCACCACAGTAAGACATTTAAAGCAAGAAAGACCTCCACAGTTTGCTGTGATATCTGAAATTCTCACTGTTAATCAGAGGTAGAGACAAATACCAACATTTAAACATTATCTAAAAGAGGTAAACCTTTCTTCAAATTAAATTACTAGTTTCCTGAGACAAATAAACATTTTTGGGACTACAGAGGGCTGAAGTTTCAGAGCCTGAGACAATGCCCATTATGGTGAGGCACAGAGGCAAAATGCTCTGGGTCAACTATGAGCAGCCTGAATAACTTGTCATCTTTTGGCAGAGGAAGAGAGATTAATCAAAGGATACATGAGAAATCAGAAAAAGGTAAATGAAACTAATGGGAGAAAATAGATTAGAACATAGTCTTCGCTTTCATCAAAATTTTACCCAGACCTACCACTCTACCATTCATCATAAACATAATTCTCACAAAACCATTCCACGTATACTTTAGAAGGCATGATTTTTAAAATATTATTTTTTTCTTATTGCATTTTCCTTTGTGTATTACAGACACATTCAGTTGGACTCTTTGTAAGTTTACGTCCTCTAACATTGTCTCAAGTCCTGCAAACAGGTCTTTAACCTCAGGTGTATTAAAATTGTGGAATAATTACACAGGTATAAAAGCTAAGGTAAAGGAAATTCATCATAATGTTCAGGTCATGAAAAAATTGTTTGCATTATACCTACAAGGCTTAGATGCTTATCAGGGGAAGCTTGAAGTGAAAATTTCCCTGGGCTGTTAATTCATCATGAATTATACAAAATCATATCCTAAGCCTATGTCTAATATGCAGGAGTAATATTATTTCAGAGTTACACTCTTACAGAGAAATATCTACTGAGAGAAATGAACTTTTAGGTCATGTCTATATGACTATAAGGTGTGTGAAAATTTCTATTGTATCCATGGGCTACCTTAATTAACATTCTGCAAAAGTAATGCCAGGTCACTGCCCTTGGCATAGTCATAAAGATGTACCCCAGCAAGGAGAACTAACCATTTTTGTTTCTTTTTCTTTCTGTTTTTTTTTTCCCAATAAGATTATCTTATGGCTACATAGTCATAGTCTAATAGACCAATTATGTTGAACAATTAGTTAAGTTATCCCACAGGAGGCAGCTGAATATTAGACAAAGGAGTATTCTGCTTGGGTTCAAACAAGTTCAGTCCCAATGTCATTACAATTTAATATGGTACTATATGTAAAAAAGGCCCTCACATGTACAAAGTTTCTTCTTTCCCTCCTTACTCTAAAACCCCTTCCTTCCTTCCTCTCTTTTTTCCTCATTTTCTTCCTTTTCTTTCTCACTCTCTCCTTCCTTTTATCTTTTTTCCATCCTATTATTTCCTAAATCATCCTTCTCACATTACTATTTAGAATACTTTGTTGGAAGTATCGTTGCCATTATCTGACTATCTCCTAAAAAGTCAGGAGCTACAAATATAAAGATTCAGCAACTCTTCAGAGTGTAGTTTCAAGGATCTAGAATGCAACCATTCAATTAAACGTTCTGCAAGCAGTAGGAATGTTCTAAATCTGCACCATTGTCACTACTGAGCATTTGAAGTGAGGCTAGTGCAACCTTTGGCCTGAATTTCTAATTTTGTTTAATTTCAATTAATTTCAGTTTATTTTTTTCAAAATTGGAAGACATTTATTAATTAGTAAGTTTCAATTATTGCTAACACACGTACTAAAACACAGTACCCTTTGTACACATACGCTATATTGCCAGCATTTGGTGATATAGATACAGGATTGTTTACACTTGTACTGGAGGCAACTTTGATTTTTCATTTATTGGGAACTCTCCTGACAAAATTCTGTCTTCTTCAATTTTAAGTCCACAGTCTTGTTCATTCATTCGTTAAACACTTATTGAGCATCTGTGAGATGCCAGGCACTGGGAATTATATACCAGTAAACAAGACAGAGTCCCTGGCCTTAAGAAGCTCACAGCCTTTTGGAAGAAAAGCAAATCAAATGTTTGAACAAGAATCCAACGTCTGCACAAGAAAATCAATGTTTCGGTGTAGCACGAGGTCTAGATTAACAAAGGTTTACTCAGGTGCTTCCTACTTCTTTCAGATATAAGGTCTGCGTTGCATCCTAACTTAATTCTTTTGGAAGTTCAGAAGATTTATGGTTCACCATCCTATTGCAGAGTCCCAACACAAAAGGTCACAAACAGACTGCATAACTAGCAAGATGTTATGCTAGCAGCACATTGGTTTGTGTGTATTACCTGCAGAGTGATTTTTGGTAGATGTCTGATTTTGGAGAAGATCTAAACTTTCACGGGAACTAGATAAGATTATATCAATGTAACACAGAGAAGAAAGAGAAAGGTGTGGCTCACTATACCTTCCGAAACTTTGCTCAATTCACGAATATCTAGAATCATGGGAATGGACAATTTAACTTCTCATATTTTCTCCAAAGAGAAAATTTTAGTAAATGTTGAAATAGTGAATTTGCATCTTACACAGTGGTTACCTTTGTAGTTAGTGTCTGAGGCAAAATTTAGGTAAAATAAATTTTACTTCTGAACATAAGAATGTTTTTATTTTTCAGCATGAAGGAACTAAGATTGGCTAAGGGACAGTAGATTCATGTATTTCATGTCCCACTCACTCTAGCACATATACTTATTGAGTGAAATGGTGGGCTGAATTGCTTACATTATTTAAATTATTTTTTAATGAACAACATATATTGGGATTTGTGTAGATTTAAAGAGCACATGATGATAAGCAGCTATATTGGTTATGTCTCTGCTCCTCTTTATATAATTCTCTTCGAGTTCAGCTTACTTCTTCCCCTGTGAATGTAACAACCCATATGAGTGGAGTCTTACTGGAAAAATGGGAGGGTTGAGCCTCCAAACATAAACTTGATCCCCAATTTGGAGATTTCGGTCTTCACTCTCTAATTATCTTCTTGTGAGATCTCAGTATCTTGTGACATATGGTGTCTGCCCAGTTGCATGAGCCTCCAGGTCTATCCAGACTAATCTAATGTCTTGGTGTCAAGGATACAACTCTGTCTGTTCAGTAAACATGGATCTTGCAACAGCTTGAGTGTTTTTAAAATTATCCCATCACAAACAGTGACTAGAATAGAAACACAATTGGTTATCGTAATATGGTTAGTGACTACTATATTGGAAAGTAACAGTTTGGAATTTTCTTTTAACCTTAAATATTCAAGTCTATACCTAATATGTCTATATTTAACATGCCCTATCAACTCTCCTGACTACTAGAGTTGCCTTGAAAAGAGCCGGTGTGTAATTATTTAGAATATAAAAGTGAATCCATGCAAGAGATAGCAGATATGAATCATTAGACAAGAATAAAATAAATTGCATAAGTTCGATCTTTTCAATTCCCTTTTGATTTGGTTGTTTAAAAAATTTCAATTGCAGGTAAAATCAGAGTGTATGTACTGCAGGTGGTCTTTATATACTTGGTCTGTTGAAGTTAAAAGTTGAGCAAAGGTGTGGGCGCAACTTCAGGAAGGTTGAATAATACAATGTTTAATACATGGCAGAATCCATGCAGAATTAATTCCAACTTCAGGAGGACCTTCCAGGGCCAGCACTGAATCGGACAAGTTTTCTCATTTCGGTCTGGACAAATCTAAATCCTCTGGACCCTGTCTTTGAACTAAAATGTTTCAGATACTCCCAGGAACCTTGCAAATACAAAGATTGAGAAAGCACAGGCCGAGTGAACAGAGGCCCTGCTGCTTGCTATCTATTTGAAAGTGTGCACTTTTTGTAATGGATGCCGCAAAACAAGGGTGAGAATTGAGAGAGATTCTCTAGAAAAGGTGAAAGCCAGCAGGTGAATATCTAATCTCCACAGCAGGCTAAAGATCTTAATTATAAAGCTCCTCAAATCCTTAGGCTAGACTCCATCTGTCATGGATTGGGGTAGAAACCAGCTCAGCTCTATCCTCTCCTTCTCTGCTTTTATTTGAATCAAAGCAGTGTATTTCAAAATAGAACATATAATTTTATTAGTGACTATTTTGCATTGTTTTGTATTAATCCCTCCAGAATTTTTAGCTACTTTAAGAAAATTTTATCTTGACCCTTGGAATTAATATGAAAATGTCTTCTGAAACTTTTTTCACACAGCACTCTAAACAGTGATTATTAATACATAGGATCTGGTACCCAAGAGCACTCTGAAAATATTACTGATCCATCATCTCACCAGTTAGTATCATTTGTCTGTACTGAGAAATGGTAAAGTTACTGACTGTTAACATACTCTGGAATTTTTTTAAAAATCAATATTGTAAATTATTTTATTCAATGTGCAACCTTTATAAGCGAAACCAGACCAATCTAAAAGCTTTAGAAAAGAAAAAATAATAAAAAAAATTAACATTTTCTGAAGACCTTTCTTTTGACATTATTAACCCATTTTACAGATGAAAAAGAAGACTAAAAATAGTGAGAAATGTGCTGTAAATCAAACAGCTCATTAATGCCAGAGTTAGAGTAAGAACTCACATTTAGCTTTATGGGTCAATAGTGAGTTTTCACCAGAAAAGAATTGAGTTCAGTTGCTGATGAATTTCTCCCCAGCCAGGTATTTCCAAAGCTACTCACCTGAGTAGGCTCTTTCCAGCTACTCTGATTTCTCTTGCCACTGTGATATAGTAGCCCCTGGGTCATTTCTTTGGACCCACACTGATCAATATTACCAGTCATTGTTCTACTGGTGTATTAAGTAACACCAACATCCAACTGTGATATCATTCACTGTAGTCAAAAGGAAGAAAATTTTCTTTAAACAAAAATGCTAATTGAATATAGTAAAATTAGCTAAAACTCAGTTTTAGCTACTGAAATTAAAACAATTAGTATAACATTTTATTAGGATTTACCTAGCTTTCAAAAAAGATAACAGGAAAAACTAAAGAAAATTTTATTTCAAGATCTAAACTGCCATTCAGATATTGTTAAGTCTATCATTCCTTTTTAATATGACCATGAATGACCTTTAACATCTTTTGTATGGTTGCTACCAGCTGAAAGAGAACTTAAAATATGACTTCGACTTGTCTTATATCTATACCTATTGTTGACTATTAGAATGTGAGCCTCCAGAAGACAGGAACCATGTATCAAATATTTTGTATTTCTTAAGTACTTAGATATGTACTTGTATGTTATAGGAATTTAATAACGTAATCGATTAAAGTTTATATTTTTAAATCAAATAAGTATTTTCTGAGTCCTAAGTAATTGTTTAGGACTATGATAAGTGATAAGTTGAATATAAATGATCCATCCACACATTTATTGAGTTGGGGGGAAATATTTGTAATCCACCATCAAAGACATCCATAAATTTTAGAAAACAGGCAAAATCACTTTGGAACTTTCATTGCTGTGGAACTCTTGGTGTGGCATTGAAATTTTGGAGAGACAAAGCATGGGAGGGGAATATAAAAGCTGTTTTGTAAGAGGACAGGGGAGAGAACTGAAAAAGTGCTGTTTTTTTTTTAAAGAAGATCTCATATGAGATAATCAGATTTTACCACTATCAGAGTGAACTGATTTTTGTTCCCCCTCAGAGGGATGAAAAAAAATTAAAGAGTAATTGCTGCATAATGATAAATTATTTGTTCTGCGTTCTGCTTAACTGAACTGCTTGATTTTCCTTCCTTCTCACACTGCAGGTGCATGTAGTCCAAATCATTGTAAGGAGAGTCTAAAAGAGCTAAAATGGGATATATTAATATATTATAGTGTATATTACATACATAGTATACATTAATATATACCATGTATGAATATGCATATATATACACATCTACATGTGTATGTGTGTGTGTAGCTCACCATCTCTTAAGAATTAAAATTCTTTTTTTGAAATGTATAGCTTTTATTTTCTATACATTTTGATTTTTTCCTGCTGAAATAAAGCATTTATTTAAATAGATTAGAAATGCTCAGTGATATGTCAGTTTGGTGACTATTAGGGTCGGCAGATATTTTTCTTCTATTGGCCACCATTTAATCTTTTAATAGTAATAAATTGATGCATGTAATAAAATCAATATTAAAATAAATAAAAATAATTACATTACTAACTTAGCCACTTGAAATATTTGAAGGATAAATTATATTAATACAATATCATTAAATGCACAGCTGATTGATATTTTACTCTTTAAGGGTGAATATGCTCATTACTTGTTGCTGTGTAACAAATCATCATCAACATGTAGTGGTTTAAAATAACAACCACCACTTATAATCATTCATAGTTTGGTGGATCAGGAATTCAGTAGTTCCTCAGCTGGTGGCTGGGACTGCAGTTATCAGAAGACTTGACTGGGGCTGTAGGACCCACTTCCAACGTGGCTTATTCGAGGGGCTAACAAATTGGTGCTGCCTATCAGCTGGGGACCACAGTCGCTCTTCACAGGGATCTTTCCACAGGCCTGCGTGAGTATTCTTATGGCATGGTGGCCGGCTTCTCCTAAAGCAAGTCATCTTAAGAGACCAAGGCAGAAGTGGTAATGCTTTTTAGGACCTCGCCTCTGAGATCATACATCATCACTTCCACTTTGCTCTCTTGGTCCCTCGGCCAGTGCTGCTTGAATGAGGGAGGGCAGGAATATCAGGAGGGGGGATCTTTGGGGGCCATGCTGGAGGCTGGGTACTATGGTGAAAGTTTTTTATTTGAATTTTTTATGGCAATCTCTCTAAAATGTGTTATTCATATTCCTGCTGTAAAAAGTGTTATGATTCCTCAAAACGTAACCTTTCTTTTTTATGAGTTCAAGACATGATGAACAGCAGTGTAGCATTGTGCTGCAGAACAATGAAGATTTCATAGATAATTGAGGTTTGAAGGGACAAGTGGTCTTTCATGGACTAGTCAAAAGAGGTATGCTCTTTAATCGATGTGCCTTTGTTATTTCTTCTCAACATCAGGGCATTTAAATGTGCCCTTTCACTAAATACCCTCAAACTATATTTCTGTTTTTATTAGCACACCTTCTTTTCTTTTCCCCTATGGCAATTTTTGTCCTTCAATTTCACTTTATGTGGCTGTCAATAGTTCCACATCTTGCCACTTCAGTTGGTTTCTATTTCTGCTTGCATTGCCAGCAATTACTTCTCTATAGTTTCTACTTTCACTTATTTCCCTTTTCCTGCCACTTAAACCAGGAATATTCCAGAATTAAAATATACAACTCTAGTTCCAGATAATACTTTCTCAACTGACCAATGAAATGCTGACTTTTGTCATCTGTCAGTTGTCATTTTTTTCATGTGCATAAAACAATTTAAAGTTAAGATCATATTATATGCCCATTATGTTAAAAAAAGATTAACTTTCAAAGTGAGATATGAAAACAGCCTAATTCTCCCACCTGCTTTTCCATTGGCACCACCTATTCAAATCAATTTGTTACTAGCCTTGGATGAGTCCTGAGCATGGCTTGTCTGGTTAAGCTCAGATAACAAAAAATATCTTCCAGTAACTTCGAGTCACCAACTATAGGTCTAATGTCCATTCCATAGTAATGACCACTCTGAACTTCATTTAAAGTAAAGGCTACCCCTCTATATCAATTCAACATGGTTCTAGGTGGCAATTTTACACCCAGAAAGGACGATATTATTCACTTCTGTCCTATTTCCCCAAACTGTACTTCTCTGCTCCTCCTCACCTTGCCAACAGAAGTCTTTTGTTTGTTTGTTTGTTTGTTTTCTTTTTCTTCCTTGGGGTCATGGAAAGAGAAGTAAGGAGCAGTGAGAGGCAGGAAATGTCTTCTTGATTTGTGCTTTCTTCAACTGGTGTCAGGTTTCTCTTAGCCAGGCCCTGGATAAAGTTGATTCTTTCTCTCCCAGTACTTTGGTTTTTTATTGGCTACCTTCCTTTGCTGGTATGGCAGACAGAATAATAGTTCCCCAAAGATGTTCATGTCCTAATCCCCAGAACCTGAGAATATGTTACTATTCATGGCAAAAGGGATTTTGCAGATGTGATTAAATTAAGGATTTTGAGATGGGGGGAATATTCTGGGTTATATGGCCCAACGTCATCACAAGGCTTCGTAAAAGAGGAGGAGACAGGAGAGTCCTAGACACAAAGGCAATGTGATGATAGAGGAACTGAGAGAGAGAGAGATTTGAAGATGCTACAGTGCTGGCTTTAAAGATGGAAGAAGAAGCAACAGCCAGGGAACAAAGGTGGCTGCTAGGAGCTAGAAAATGCAAAAACCCAGATTATCCCCCTGAAGGCTCCAGAGGGAACACAGCTTGACCACACCTTGATTTTAGACTTTTGACCTCCAGAACTGCAAAAGGATAAATCTGTGTCATCTTCAGCCACTAAATTTGTAGTAACTTGTTACAGCAGCAATAGGAAACTAACACAACTGATAATCCCTGAATTGCAATTGTTCTGATGCAGACGGATTAATCTCCAGAAGATTGTTCAGGATTCCTCCTTTGGCCCTTGAGCAACCTTTAATATACCATCAGGCTCTTTCTGCTGAGGGCCCTCACCACTTTAGGTGGCCCTCTTGGGTAAGAATTAGGATAATCTTAAAGTGACTCTCTAGCATTATATCCACCTGAAACACACAACTTTGGCCCACCGTAGATGGAAGTGGAGTGACTTCTTACCTGCACCTTTCTGCTCTGGTTGCACAGCCTGACTCAGCTACCTTCTTGACCTTCACCTTTCTCTAGTGTGAATCTCTCATTAGTCCACTACATCCCCTGACTGTATGGGGCTGGCAGCAGATATCCCTTACCAGATCTTAGGTAAAAATTCAGAAATTCTTTCCCTTTCTTCACTGACAACTTCCACCAAGGAAACTCTTTCTTTAAATCATAATCTCTATCAGTCTCTTCAAACTCTGCTTAAAAGACAAAAATTACATGTTTTTTAGCATATGTGTTATAGCCCTTTACTTTGAAATATTAAAATTCTTGACAAATATTTTCTTGGTGATATAACTGAAACTAAAACACAAAGAGTCCCATTGTACCATCCTGCTCTGATGATTAAGTCATTAATCTGGGATCAGCCTATAAAAAAATGAAAGGAAGCAGTATAGTTTTTAAAACGAACAAAAAAAAAATAGATGACTCCCTTCATATTAAAAAGCAGTAGATCTCTATCTCGACTCTGAGATTATTATTCTTTCATAATACACAATTCTAAAACAAGTCAATAATGTAAGGTTCTAAACCACACTATATTGGTGGTGGCAAGCTAAAGAGAATAGGTCTGACCATCAGGGATAAATAAAAGCACAGCCTTGGGAAGTAATAGCTGACAGTTAGCTGCAGAGGGGAAGGCAATTTTGAAAAGTAAGCAAACAAAATAATCAGAGCTCTTGTGCATGTTAGCATCATAATGACGGCACTGAGTCATGTTCTTAATGATGTTCATAGTGACATTCATCACTCATGTTCAAGGAAAAAAAATTCAAATGCTATAGCATTTTTAAACACAAGATGACATAGAATTGATTTTAGAAAAAAAAAAAAAAAACACAATCAAAATTGTCCAAAACAAAAATAGTTCACATCAGTTTTCTTTTTTCTCTTTCGTATCCCATTTGCTACCCACATGGGGTGAGGCAGTAGCCACAACAGTAGTTAACAATTATTGACCAATTTCTTTATGTGTCAGGGATAGTTATAAATGCTATACGTATATGATTTCATTCAGTCCTAATCACAGCCCTGTTGAGGACCTGGGGTTTAGGAAGTTTGCTCACTTGGCAAATCTCAAAGCTAATAAGGGATAGGGACTAAATTCAAAACTGGAGAGGCTAACTTTAAATTCCCATAACCACAATACAGTACCACCACCCAGGTGGTAGGCATGATGTATATCATTACACACATTTTTTAAAGGGGAGGATCCTGGAGTACATAGATATTAAATACTCTGTCCCAGGTCATGTGACCAGTATGCCAGAACAAGAATCAAGATCTCCTTATTTCTAGTTTACTTTTTATCTCACAATACACATCTTTTTGATCTTTATGGGAAATTCTCTATTCCTTGATCATTTAGCTACATGAAATCCATCAATATAACCATAGTGGAATAATATATTT
This sequence comes from Propithecus coquereli, assembly GCF_000956105.1. Taxonomy (NCBI): domain Eukaryota; kingdom Metazoa; phylum Chordata; class Mammalia; order Primates; family Indriidae; genus Propithecus; species Propithecus coquereli. Next base: position 1,204,968 of record NW_012139080.1, on the reverse strand, counting down.
ATTAATTAACCAGCATACTTTCCTCTTAATTTCTACTGCATCATACTTCCTTATTTAAGGTTATGAGACATTTCATTGAGTCACAAGAGGATTTATTCACAAGAAAACCAGAGAATAAAAGAATAAGATCCTTGGCTTTTGTTTTCAAGATCAGTGGGTCCATCTGTAAAACACTAATAATGAAAAAGATTTAAATGGTTGATCACCTAGGGTCAGTTATCCTTGTCCCTTGGAAACTAGATAAATATGTCAGAGTCTGAGGAGTCCTGGAGGAGAGAGATGGTAAAAAGGAAGAAACATGACCAGGTAGAGGGGCAGGAGTCCTGGCACTAGTAGATTCCATATGGGAGGATCAGACAGGAGTAGAGTCTGCTAAGGAATCACCTGGCTCCTTGTAAAAAAGTCTGTTTGTCAATACCACCAGGGATCCATTCCAACACCTTGAGGTCCAATCTTCATGTGAGAGAGGCCAGAAAGTCACCAATACCAAAGAGCTTTAATAGTTGTCCTTTCTGTTGTGGTCCAGAGTGGACCACCCTTGAGAACAGTCAGTGCCTCTTTTGTTGATCAATAGGAATGATGCCTAAGTCATGACACTCTACTCAGTCCCCATTCAATTATTCCTCATGCCCAAATCCCACTTAAAATTGCTTATGACACTGCATGCCCTTTCTCCATAGCAAATTTCCACCAAGGCAGAGAATATGCCTGGGACCCCGTTAGAGCAGGTGGCCATGTGGAACAGATATCCAATCTCATCCCCTCTTGAACCCACTCACACATCACTAACACACTAGACTGATGTGAGACTGGACAGAATCAATCTGAGCTTTTCTTCAAAAGCCCACTAGTAGTGAAACATAAAAAGACCTTAAGTTGGCTTGCTTCTTTGAAATGTTTTATGTGAACTTCTGCCTATTAAATTATTATATATTTATGGGTAAGGACTATAACTTTATAGCTTTTCTTTTTGCATTACTCTCACATTATTTATAACATAAGTTCAGGGACAATTAGGAGCTCACTGGATGTTTGTATGACTGGCAGCTTGACTGGAGAATCCTAGAACCTATACAAAATGTGTTGACTGTTAAGTAGATCTCTCATCTTCTCTCTGTGACCACAGAACTAAAAGATACTGGAAATCTGTAATACTGTGACAGAAATCCATAAGGCCACTTTGGCTAAATTGCTAATACTTGGGAGTGAGGATTGTTCTCTAGGCTCCCAACTCCCGAAGTAAGAGGTACTCTAACTAGAGGAAGTTATCAATCATTCCCACAAGGTAGTAATTACTAAGCATCGTCTTTTGGCAAAATATATGTTTCCTGTTTCTACTTTTCCCTCGGTCTTACATTCAGCTATTCTTAGTTCACCAATTCCCAACATTTTATTTTTTTTAAATAGAAGAGGTAAGATATTTTTAAAATTATTGTTCTAAAAGCTTCTATCTCTGGGTTTTTGTTTTGCTTTGTACTCTTGTTATTTCACTTTTACAAAGCAGTTGGGATTATGTTTTGTACCCAGACTTGTCAGGAATGACGTGAGTCTTGATTTAACTACAGGAAGCTGGAGGATGTCACCTGATGTGCAAGAGGCTGGAGATAATTAATGCAAATAGTCACACAGCTTATTTTGCACAGCTTATAAATTCCAGTTTTGTTCACTTTCTAAACACCCTTCCCACTAAATTCCAAGTCACTCTACATTCTTTATTCATCTGCTCTGATTACAAAGTCTTCTGTTAGTTTCCAGACCTACAGAAAGAGCAGTCACAGAGCTTTCATGCTGTCAGAAGGCTGCTCTCACAAGGCATCATGCTAAGGATTCAAATTCTCGAATTTTAAAACCTCCTGGAAACTTTCAAAAAGAGTTAAGGAATTGGTTGACAGGAAAATCAATTGATATAAGTTTTTTTAAGTTCTTAGACAGGATGAGAATAGTCCATAGTCACCTTTTCGGCTGGGTTTCACCTCTCTTACAAGGGAGTTAGAAATGGGTTATAAATCTTTGGTAACATTTTCTTTCATGCATATAATGATGTTTTGGGTTTATGAAACTTGATGAAAAAACTCTGGGGCCTATCCAGTACTTGTGACAAATCAGTTGGAAGGCTATATATCCATCCTGCTTCTTACA
>NW_012139080.1:1200670-1202309 GCF_000956105.1 Propithecus coquereli | reverse complement strand
TGGCAGCTCTATGTATCACAGACACTTCGTGTATTGTTAGATCTGCTGAGTAATGTAAGACTCAAGGAGAAGAGCAGCTTGAACTTGCTGCAGAACTTTATCTTGTTTGGTTCCTATTCAAATCTGGAAGCCGCATGTGTCATTCCATATATTGGTCATGCTAGCACAGGAAAATATATAAAATGTTGCTTTTAAAATCAAAAACCTCATAAAGCATTGTGCTTCCTTTATGGTGATATGTGTTCGTGAGGTAAGTAAACTTGACTTTTCCATTGAAGGGAATATTTTGATATGTTTCACACTACTGAACCCCACAAACTTCACTGAAGATTAACTTGGTACAGAGGGCAAAGCAATTTCTGAGTCAATTAGCTGCTTACCAGAGTCTAGGGGGCTGGGTTGATTTACTTCAGGAAACATGCAACATCTGGAACAGCTACTATGATTGGTGTCAATATCTGATTAAAACCATGGTAATCCAAGATCTATCTACCTTCTGCAGTGCAAAGAGACAAGGTAAATGAGTATATAAATTTTTCAAGGCTTTGGTGGTATTTCTAATCTCTGCAATTGCACCAGATATGTGGTGGAATTAGTAAAGGTCCACTACTTAGTAGACAGAAGTACAAAAACTTCCCAGTTGGCCCTTCCTACTATAACAGCTGAGTGGGGAGTTCTTCCCATTGTCAAATATGTGTATTTCTAATAAAACATTCAGGAACTGAAAAAGTAACCACAAATTTGGCCCATGACTTACTGGTCCAACTGTGATTCAAACGTGACATTGGCCAATGCCTTACTTATTAAACAGATCTCCATTAACCTCTAATTTGGCCAATAAGCTAGTGGTTTTTTGGGGTTCTCAGTGGTTAATGTCAATTAAGACACATGAGGTCCTATAACCCCTATGTTCTCACTATTTTCTTTTCTACAGTATATAGTCACTCTATGGCTGCAAGTCCTTTTGGAGGAACGCTTGATGTAAGAGTTGTAATATACACAACACAGGCTTTTTGCAGCATATCAAGTCTCTTCCTCAAGAGAATCCAGCCTCTTCTTCAAGCGAGGGGCTCTAGATAGTTGTACTTGCTAGATCTGGAAACAGGGAGAGAGGCCATGACTCTACATCAAGATGACTTACTCTTTATACAGATCAAGAAGGATGTTTGTAGACATCCCAACTATTTCATTCCCAAGGACACCATGTTATTTGGGACAAAACATTTTAATGAGCCCTTTATTTTTGCTGCCCATGCTGGAAGTGCTGTCTGTTAGTCTCTCTACTGTAGGAATCCATTCCTCTCACTGAAATCAGCATAATCCCTAAAATAACAAATAGGTTAAGGATTCCTGCCATCATTTTAGATTTAGTTTTTCTTAACAAGACAATATAATGTGAAAAAGTAATTAAAATCATATTTGTTAGAAATTAAGAGACACAATTATCACTCTCTTTATTTTCCACCACAGAACTTATCATTTTTATATATACTATTTCATCTACTTACATATATATTTTACGGTCTGCCTCTCCCCACAAAATTATCATTATCTTCAATATGGTAGAGATTGTTGTGTGTTTTGTTAATTGCTATATTCTCAGTGACAAAAATAGTGCTTAGCAAATAATAATGTGCCT
>NW_012139080.1:1199583-1200620 GCF_000956105.1 Propithecus coquereli | reverse complement strand
AAATTTTAGGTACCTTCTTTTTCATTATACCAAAGAATTTCTCACATTTCAACTTTACTCAGTGTAAGTCATATTTCATATAGGTTTTGGTCAACTAAACAAGCAACTGCTACAGCTCCACTCCCATTTCCTCAAGCCGACACATTGAATTGAAAATCTCTGCTCCGTGAATCACCATCAGTACATTTTAGTCTATCCAGCTTTATTTCTTTTAGCCCTAATCCCACACCCTTAGGATCAATTGCTATATCTGTTTCCACCTTATATTAATATAAATGGTCAATTATTTCCATGAAAATGTTCTGTGGCAGCAAATACTTGGTCATCCAAAGCCTTGCCTTCTGAAGATATTTGATTGTAGGTGTCTATAAGTCATAATTTTAGAGACTGTTTTACCACTGCATGCCATGTGTGCTTAGTGTACCCTGTACAAATATCCTTAAATTTAATCAGTTCAGTGAACTAATTGCAAATAAACCAGAACTAATTGCAAGAACCCATGCTTAAGTTCTTTTCTTCTGGAACTATTTCTATTTCTGTGTGAATAAATCATATCCCTTCCATGAGGGAAGGGGTCCACTGGAATAAAGCTTATACCATACTGATAGCTCAACATCAGCATTTGTATTTGAAAGGTTAAGCACTCAGCAATAGCAGTAGCCAGATCAGCTTCAGTGACAGAAGTCCTTATTGTTGAGTCCATGCAAAGCCTACACCCTGGTGCCCAGGGCCAATATGTATATGGATCCACTAGGCAAACTGAGGAAAGAGATTGACATCCAGAGAACACATCATAATTTTATCAACCCAGTCATTGAGAGCCTCCCTGAAAAAAATGCTCTTTGGTAACTATACACATGGTACACAAATATCTTCATTCTCTGTATTCATTCCAAGAATTTTAATCTATTTAACACCTCCTCAGACCCCCTTGTCACCGTCTTCCAATCCTATTCTTTTCAAGTCCATGACTATGCAGTTCCAAACTATTAGCAACTGTCCACAAATCAGTGCAATTTCTAAGTACTTTTCAATCA
>NW_012139080.1:1195219-1196533 GCF_000956105.1 Propithecus coquereli | reverse complement strand
TACAGATGTTTAGATTACGTATGTTGCCCTTGGTCCCCCCCCCTCAAGTCTGTGTTTCAAATATGTCCATCCTTCGAGTGGTGCGCATTGCACTCCTTGTGTATACAAATTTGCTCTTAATAAGTATCATCTGGGCTCATGGATTTATATATCATCCACATACTGATTTCCAGATTCCTCAATTTTTGCTCTTGTCTACTACCTTGAACTCAGACTCACATATCCAGTGCCAACTTGACATCTTCACAAGGATTTCTAATACACGTCTCAAAGTGGACATGTTGGAACCAACTATTAAATCTCGCCTCTGGCCACAACTAAACCAAAATGTGTTCCTCACTCAGTTTTTCTCAAATATTTCAATGGTACTATTATTCATCCAAGTGTTTAATTCAATGAATGAAAAGGAAGAATAAAGATGGAGACATTCTTAGCAGTATCCCTTGACTGGACAACCAGTTCCATTTTGCCTTCCCTCCCCTCTTTATTGTATTTTACTCAAAGAGTCAAAGTGATTTTTTAAAGACACAAATTCCATTATGTCTCAACTGTTCAAAATTTCTCAACGGAATCCCATCAATTTTGGCATTTTAATTTCTCAGAAATTAGAACATTTTTTGATACATAGGAGACCCTAAGAAAAAGAATAATGTCCCTCCAAAGAGGCTAACCAAGTACTAGAGAATTCCCATCTGAGCTAAATAGCACCCAAGCTAAATCCTTTATTTCTTTTGTTGATTTTTTAATTTCTCAGAAATTAGAACATTTTTTGATACATAGGAGACCCTAAGAAAAAGAATAATGTCCCTCCAAAGATGTCCTCATCTCAGTCCCACAAATCTGTGACTATGTTACTGAGATGAGTAGGTCAAAATCAGGAAAGAACATGTAACAAAGGAAACAAGGGATCCTCATCAATGAGAGAGATTTGAGGATTTTATGGTTTTGACCATTAAATGGTCAAAGTTTGTTTTGAAGATGGAGGAGGGGCCACAAGCCAAGGCCATAAGCAGGTGGTTTCTAGAAGCTGGAATAATCTAGGATACAGATTCTCCCTGGATCTTCCAGAAGGAACAGAGACCAGTCAATACCTTGATCTTAGTCCAGTGAGACACCATTTAGACATCTGATCTCTAGATTGTAATAGAATACATTTGTGTTGTTTTAAGCCGTGAAGTTTATGGTAACTATTTTATATCAAAAATAGGAAGATAATATAGAGTTGTCTAATAAATATTACAAAATGATTAAGTTCTTTTTTTCTTTTTTTAATTTTTTTTTTATTTCAGCATATTACAAGGGTACAAATGTTTA
>NW_012139080.1:1194595-1195169 GCF_000956105.1 Propithecus coquereli | reverse complement strand
TACTTGGCAATATCTGTAAAGTTGAACATACTTATAGTTGATTCCAGCCCCAGTTGTTATCCAATAGGAATGCATACATTTGTTCACCAAAAAATATGTTCCTTTTTTTTAAGCTCTTCTTCTTTATTTTATTTTAAAGTATTACGGGAATGCAAATGTTGTTGGCTTCATGGCCTGACATATGGATAGTGTTCATTGTATCTGTTAGGCAGTTTTCACCCATCCCCTCCTCCCGCCTCTACCCTTCCTGATTTTCATTGAGATTTACTTCCCTCTATGCCATGTGTGTGCATCAGTTATTTCCAATTTAATAGTCAGCGCATGTGGTGTTTGTTTTTCCATTCTTTAGATACTTCACTCAGGATAATGGTCTCTAGTTCCATCTGAATTGTTGCAAATGGCATTAAGTCATCTTTCTTCATGGCTGAGTAGTATTCCATGGTATACATGTACCACATTTTGTTAATCCACTAATGAACTGATAGACATTTGGGTTGATTCCACATCGCTGCAATTGTGAATTGTGCTGCAATAAACATTCAAGTACAGGTGTCTTTTTGATAAAATGACTTCT
>NW_012139080.1:1191931-1193809 GCF_000956105.1 Propithecus coquereli | reverse complement strand
TAATTATATTACTGGCGGTAACAATTTTTTTCCTGTATGTTATTTTCCTAACTTTGTTTATTCAAGGCTTCCACTGGCTCATTGCTCCTATTTACTGTGTTTCTAAAAACATCTTTATTGAGATATAATTCACATAAAATTCACTAGTTAAAATGTAAAATTCAGTGTTTTCAGAGTTGTGCAGCTTTCACCACCTTCTAAGTTTACAACATTTCATCAGCCCCAAACAAAATTTTGTACCCATTAGCTGTCATTCTGCACCCATTCAGCCCTAGGCAATCACTAATCTAAGGTTATGGAAATTTACTCTGTTGATTCCTTTCAAGAGTTTTGTAGTTTTAGCTCTTAATTTTTTGTCTGTAATCTACTTTCTTTTTTCATGTCCTTTAATTCTTTGTCATTTTATTCTTTGTGTTCTTTGTATGTCTTCATTCAATCTCCTCTAAGTGATTAGTAAGTTAGTCACTATGGAGTTTGTTAGTGGTTTCGTGGCAGGTAAATTCGCAGGCCACTGGTCAACCATTAGCTATATTTTGATCAAACGCCAACCATTAGTTGGCCAGGATGTTTATTAAAAATAATTCATGGAAAATTGTGCATAAATAACCAGTATTTATCACAATTTTTCCAGAAGATACAATTCAATCTAACTTAATCAAAAGTAATAACTAGAAAATCCAAAAGAATTCTCTTTTAATATTTCTTATCAAATAATTCATTTTCTTTTCTTCCTCCTTTCTCCTCTTCTCTTTCTCCCTCTCTCTCTGTTTCTCTCTGTGTCTTTACATTTCTCAGCTTCCCTTTGATCAGTGTCTTTAAAATAGTGTCCTTAAAATAAGGCAGGCTCTCCCTGCTGGCCAACAATAATCTTAGCTAATAACTCTAAACCTACATACATAGTAACAGCTCAATTCTAATATAAAAAGAGACATCCTGCGGTAGGTTAAATAAAATTTTCCCCAAAGATGTCCACATCCTAATCCCAAGAACCTATGAATGTGTTATTTTCCATGGCAAAAGGGTTTTTTTGAGGTGCTTAAATTAAGGATGCTGAAATGGGGAGATCGTTTGTCCTGGATCATCTGGGTGTGTTCATTGTAATCACAAGGGTCCTTATAAGAGGAAAGGAGCCTCAGGGGTATAGAAGGCAATGTGACAATGGAAGCGGAAATTGGCATGACGCAGTCACAAACCAAGGTTGTTGGCTACCTTGAGAAGCTGGAAAATAAAAGTAAAAGAATCAGGTCTGCTGATACTTTGTTTTTAGCCCCATGAGATTTATTTTGGACATGTGAACCCCAGAACTATAAGAGAAGAAAATTTGTACTGTTTTAAGCCATTAAATTTGCGGTAATTTGTGATACCAGAAATAGGAAACGCCCTCTCTTTCAGGACCCATATATCCAAGGCCACGGTCCATATACTCATCCTTGTCCATTCACTGTGGTTGAGGGAATAATAAAGTCCTTTACTAGTTTGAGTCATGAGCCTTCTCCCATAAGGGGTGGATTGGAGATAGATAACACCCGGAAGGCCTGTAAGAAATTGTTGTTCATCGGATTGGACATTAGATTCCCCAAAAGAAAAAGTAACAAACATGATTTCAAAATATATAAAAACCACAGGTATCTACTACATTCCATTCCTTGTTTGTATAGAATGCACATACTCCTACCTTCTCTTATGTACGGTTGGAAAATATTATGATATAATGTAGTGCAACTATTTCTCTAAAAGCTAAAATACACACCTCACCAGAATAGACAGACTGTTTCATTTGCTGCTTCTAGTCTTAAATCAAATTTATATTTCTCTGGGTCAGAAATGAAGTTGAAATTTACCACCTTAAGTAAATAATTTAATTCTCAAAAGCCAAAG
>NW_012139080.1:1190276-1191881 GCF_000956105.1 Propithecus coquereli | reverse complement strand
TTTTCTTTCTTTCTTTCTTTCTTTCTTTCTTTCTTTCTTTCTCTCTTTCTTTCAAGGAAATACACTTTTAGAATAATATACCAACAAAATTAACTAGTCCTCTCTTGGATTGAAACGAATATTCTTCACTTAATTTAAAGATGCAAATGAATGTAAGTTATTTTGGAAATAAAAACTTTTTGATAATTTTGTATAAAAACATTATTCTCTAAGATTTTATTTCATGAGGGATCTCTGAGTTTCCCAAGTGATGTCAAGTAAGCAGCTTGATTTTGTTTCTTACATATATTGGGCTTCCACATAAAATTTTATGTGAAGAAATTATTCTCTATCTAAAAGCATTTTGAAGAACAATAAGTAAACTGGTTATTCTAGAAAAGAAAATTAGAAAATTCAAAGAAATTACTTTCCCAGATATTTGGGGTTTGTTTCCAGTTGCAGAAGGACCTAGATATTTGGGGGGAATTTGCAAATATAAAGATGCCTAGTTGAGTTTTTAATGAGACCAGTACACATCACATTTTTCTTCACCTCTTGAGCTATTTGCCACTGGGTGAAGGAAACATAAATGTTCTCACCTCTAGCAACCACTTCACAATCGTTTCTTAATGATCAGCATGTAAAGCTAAACCGTCCTGATGAAAATGACTTTAAAAGGCCAAACATTGTTGTAGTAACAAAGAACTCAATCAGTAGTTCATGTCATTTTTCCTCCTCTGACATCTGAGGGATAGACTTAGGCTGATGATCAGACAGGAGCTCAGCAGCATTGGCAATTGCTGCGGACGGAGCAGAGGGGACTGATCTTGGAGAAGAGCAGTGGATTCTTTGAAAATCACTGGGTTTGGCTTTCAAAATTTGACAGTTTCACCTGTACATTGAAAATAGATAGCACAGACCATAAGCAGGGATACACCAAAAATGATTTTAGGCAATTAGTTGGTAATTTAAGCAAATAACTCACTGTCTCAATTATTTGGGTATTTCAGATCTCTCTCTCTTTTTGATTTCACATGGCTGTATTATTCTTTAATTTCATTCTGGGTAAGAATGTACCTGAAATGAGTACCCTTTAGATAATTAAATTCCCTACCTATAAAGTTCTTCAGTGGTTTCAATACAGCTTCCCAACACCTTCACAAAAATGCTTTTCTTTCCCCCAAGACAAATTACTGCCATGATATTAAAGGATCTCTCTCCCAACATCAAAGACCCTTGCATGTCAGTCCTTAGGGCAGGATTTTGCACCTCCTGCAGGCCCTTTCCGGTGGAAATTGTTCTGATTTGAAATCAAAATGTTTACTTTCCTAAAACGGGCCATTTGTTAACAAGTCCTGAGGGTGCTGTACATTATCTCAAGCTTATGTCTGGCGGAATTATTTGTAATGTTCTTTTCGGAGAAACTTAAAGCTCAGTCGAAAAGGTTTATAATTCAGAAATATATTGTTATTTTTTTCAAACACTTTTTCTTTTCTTTTACCTGTGTTTGCAGAAATATTTTCCCAAGGTTGTTTCTGTTTGGATCTTTTGCACCAACAAACAAACAAACAAACAAACAAACAAAACTTGTTCTGTTATTTCAACAACTGCTGTTTCAGAAAAAGC
>NW_012139080.1:1188773-1190226 GCF_000956105.1 Propithecus coquereli | reverse complement strand
TTTCCAGCTCGTAGAGGCCACCTGCATTCCTTGGCTCAGGGTCCTTTCCTGCCTCTTCAAAGCCAGCAGTAGCAGTGTAACATTTCCACATGTCTCTCTCTCTCTGCTTCCACTGTTACATCACCTTCTCTGATTCTGACCCTTCCTTCCTGTGTTTTATAAAAACCAATGTAATTGCATTGGGCCCACCAAAATCATCCCTGATAAGGTCCCCATCTCAAGATCTTTAACTTAATCACATCTATGTAATTCATTTTGTCACATGAAATAATATATTCAGTGGTTCGGGACATTAGGATATGGACATCTTTGTGGGGGAACAGTATCTCTCTACCACAGAGGGTGAAATAACGTATAGAAAAATGCTATGAAGCTACTAACGCATGAGGCAAAAACAGGGTAAAGTATTCTCAGAAAAGAAGGTTCCAATTTGGTTTGCATAGTAAGAAAAGATATTGAAAAGTACGGTTTTTAAAACTATACTCTATGTTTCACAGTATAAAAATGATCCTTTTTAATTACTCAGTCCCTTCTTCATTTCATTGAGTGAGCCTTTCTTTTAATCATTCACTTTTAGCATATAATGCAAAAAGAAGTTATGTGCTTCTTTGAACAAAACAGTTACCTAATTAAAAAACAAAATCTAAAAAGTAATGGGTACATCATACATTCTAGAGAGGCAAAATCACCTGTAATGATTGCTGATGGACAGTGTGTCAGTCTTATTCTCTGCCAGATGATCACGTAAATTTCAGGGAAAAATATGAACTCTATTAGTCATATCCGTATTGTAAAGTATTTTATAATAGTTTCTAGTGGCATCTTATCCAGGGACCATGCTTTAATTCTGTACTAATTTTCTGCACATAAAAGGCTGGTGAGATGAAACCTTTAAATTGTACCGATACATTGTTACTTGGATAAACAAATTGCCAAAACTCAGTTGTCTTTGTGAAAAAAGTAAGTGATCCTCATGGGCACGTTCTCATTGAACCTTCACTGGCTGAAGACAGAGAACCTTTTCGTATATAATTATACGATCACTACGTTGGAAAATACCACAGTTCAATGCTTGTTGAGTTTTTGAGTCTCCTTTGTCTTTGCCAGAACTCCTAAACAGTTTTAGGTCAGGTAGAAGAGTGATAATTAAACATTTCTGAAGCATCATTACCCAAGCATGTGGAAATTTCCTAGGTTCAGTGAGTGGAAGAATACTTTTTATTGATTCAAATGGACCAAGCCAGATGCAATTACATATTCTGAATGTTTTCCAATGGATAATTTTTTTGGTGCTAGTCAGAGCAATTACTGAACAAAGTAAAGAGTTGCCCTTTGATTCAGTAGACAGAGCCAAGAAGTTTCTGACTCACCATAAAACTTTATCAAATGCTTTAAAAAATGTTTAATTATCAAGGATTAGTTCCAAAATTTATATTTAGTTATCAAGAAATTC
>NW_012139080.1:1187503-1187831 GCF_000956105.1 Propithecus coquereli | reverse complement strand
CATATAATCCAGAATTCCACTTCTGGGTATATACCCAAAAAATTGAAAATGGGGTCTCACACATATTTATACACATAAGTTCATAGAAACATTACTCACAATAGCCAAAGGTGAAATCAACTCTAGAGTTCACAGATGGATGAATGGATAAAGAAAATGTGGTATATACATACAGTGGAATATTGTTCAGCCTTAAAAAAGAAATATTCTAACACATGCCATAACATGGATGAACTTTGAGGACATTACGCTAAGTGAAACAAGTCAATCACAAAAAGATAAATACTATATGATTCCACTTATATGAGATACATAGACTAGTCAAATT
>NW_012139080.1:1181453-1182976 GCF_000956105.1 Propithecus coquereli | reverse complement strand
ACATACAGTGGAATATTGTTCAGCCTTAAAAAAGAAATATTCTAACACATGCCATAACATGGATGAACTTTGAGGACATTACGCTAAGTGAAAAGAGTCAATCACAAAAAGATAAATACTTTATGATTCCACTTATATGAGATACATAGACTAGTCAAATTCATAGAGACAGAAAGGAGCATGGTGGTTGGCAAGGACAAAAGGGAGGAGGAATGGGGAGTTATGGTTTAATGGGTACAGATTCTTAGTTTGGGGAGATGAAAAAAGTTCCCTAGATGGATGATGGTGGTTATATCTTCCCCTTATTTGGTCTTGAATTCTCTTCTAGAGAGTGGCTATAAATTCTAACCCTGCTCTGAGGGGACTCCAGGCATGTGGTTGTGGATGTTTACTGTGTGCCTTTTGTGGGATAGTTCTTTATTGTGGTAGATGGCCTAATGCCTAAGTGTCAAATCTATATCCAGGTGTCCCTCTCACAGGAAACTTATTTATACTGACTGACACCCTTATGGCTCTTATCTGATCTGTGTCCAGTTTATTCCTACCAAAAAAGCTACTCTCTAGGAGAGCCCTTACCAGGACAGAAGGTAGGTTCAGGTGTGTTGATCAGGTAAGACACAGAGGAGGCAACACAAGAATATACATGAAATAACAGAAGCAGTGTATTACCTACGGGTCCCAGAGAGAAGAGGGCAGCATGCCTCACAGGGCCAATGGGAAGAAGGGAGGAAGCTTTCAGGACATGCACACTCAACCAGCGGGTGGGGAGAGAGGAAGAGAGAGAGAGACAGAGAGAGACAGAGAGAGAGAGAAAGAGACAGAGACCTATGAGCCAAAGCCTTTATTGGGACCCAGGATGTTACTCAAGCAGGTTTCCCACAGGGAGTTCTATTAATAATTGGTGGGTTTAGAGCAAGCAGGCACAGACTCTGTGGAGTCACATCGCAACTGAGAGGTGGTCACTGCTGCATATATGGATAGTCGATTCTATTTCTTTGTTTATTGTCCAGAGTTTATTTCCTCCACATCTGGCAAGTTCCTGGTACACAGCAAGTGCTTGCTGAATGATTGATAACAGTAAAACAAATGAAAGAGGTATTTATGAGAGATGTTCATATATTTCTATTGTGTCTTCAATATAAAATAATCCATTAATACCATAATTTAATATACCCTACAGCTAAATTCCCAAAGACCATCTCCACTTGCACAATAAGCAAACTTTGCATTTTGTATTCAATTATAAAGACAAAACTAGTTTGTTTTCTATATCACAAAATGACTACATAAGATGAAATTAAATTTTAGTGTTGTCATCATTCATCTTATAAAACCTTTTGATAAAACCTAAATATTTTAGCCAAAAAATACTGTGCCTTTATGATGTTACAAAAAAACAATGAAGACTCTCATAAAGTACATAAACATGATATAACCATTAATACTGTTTTATTTCATAAAGATCAATGTGTATGTTATGAATATTTTTGGTTTTTATTACAGTTAATCATATTCCTTTGAAT
>NW_012139080.1:1179590-1181403 GCF_000956105.1 Propithecus coquereli | reverse complement strand
AAATTTGGGAAGGTAATGCAGAGAGTCCTCATATCTACCACATCCAGTATCCTCTATTATGAATATCTGATATTAGTATAGTATATTTGTTCAATTAATGAACAAATATTAAGACATTATTTGCTAAAGTCTATACTTTATTCATATTTCCTCAGTTTTCACCTAATATCCTTTTATTGATTATTGTTCCAGGGTTCTATCCAGGATACCATATTGCAATTAGTTGTCATGTCTCCCCAGGCTACTCTTGGGAGTGATGATTTCTCAGACTTTTCTTGTTTTTGATGACTATGACATTTATGAAAAGTATTGGTAAGGTGTTTTGTAAAGTGTTCCTCAACTAAAATTTTTCTGATGTTTGTCTCATGATTAGACTAGGGCTATGAATTTGGGGGAGAAGAACATGAAGTAGCATTTTTAGCATAGCATAACAAGGGCATATGTTGTCAACATGACTTATCAGAGTTTATGCACCATGAGCACCTGGATGAGGTAGTGTCTGTCAGATTTCTACACAGTTACACCTGCCTCCCTCCTTTCTGTACTGTATACACTATGTCATCTCACACTTAAGCGGTGACAGTTATGTGCCACTTCCTTGAGAGGGATATACCTATATATATTATTTGGAATTCTTCTGCATGAGAGATTTGCCTACTTCTTCCTAAGCATCATTTATTTGTAATCCTCAAAATAATCCTATAGCCTCAAAAAGAATAAAATACTGTGTAATAAACTTAACCAAGAAAGCAAAAGACTTGTATTCTAAAAACTACAAAATGTTTCTGAAAGAAATTAAAGAAGACACCAATAAGTGGAAAGATAGCCCGTGTTCATGGATTGGAAGACAATATTGTTAAGGATATCAATACTACACCAAGTGATGTAGAGATTCAATGCAATCCTTATCAAAGTCCCAGTGACTTTGTGGAACAAAATAGAAAACCCATCCTAAAATTCATGTGGAATCTCAAGGGACTCTGAATAACCAAAACAATCTTGAAAAAGAAGAATAATTAAAACCTTACTGCAAAGCTACAAAAATCAAAATCATGTGGCACTGGCATAAAGAAAGACATATAAATCACTGCAATAGAATAGAGAGCCCAGAAATAAACCCTCACATGGCAAAATGATTTTAGATAAGAATGCCAAGACTATTCAATTGGGAAAGGATGGTCTTTTTGGCAAATTATTTTGGGAAAGTTGTATATCCACATGCAAAAGAATGAAGTTGGATTCTTATATTATACCTTATATACAAAACAACTCAAAATTAATCAAAGGCCTAAATGTAAGATCTAAAACTACAATACTCTTAGAAGAAAACATATAGGAAAAGATCCATGACATTGGATTTAGCAGTGACTTCTTGGCTATGATACCAAAAGCACAGGCAACAGAAGTAAAAATAGATCAAATGGACTAAATCAAAAGAAAGCTTTTGTACATCAAAGATATTATCAGCAGAGTTAAAATGCAGCCCATGGAATGGATTGCAAATCATATATCTCATAAGGAACTAATATCCAGACTACAAAAGCAAATCCTGAAAATCAACAGCAAAAAATCAAACAACCTAATTAAAAATGCACAAAGGACTTGAATAGACACTTCTCCAAAGAAAATATGCAGATAGCCAACAAACACATGAAGAGATGCTCAATATCATAAGTCACTCGGGGAATGTCAGTCAAAATCACAATGAGATACCACTTCACATCCATTAGAATGGTTACTATCAAAAGAACTGGAAATAATAAATGTTAGTAAAGAAGTGGAGAAATTGGAACTCTTGTGAACTGTTGGTGGG
>NW_012139080.1:1178893-1179540 GCF_000956105.1 Propithecus coquereli | reverse complement strand
ATTCATCCTTAACTTTTCACAGTTAACTTAGAGTTAATATCACACCACTTCATGAAAATTTTTCATATCTTGCAATGTTTAAGGTCACTTTATCATTCCATCTTTTTGGCTAATCTTGTCTATACCTATTATTTGAACATACATTGTAAATTCCATAAGGTAATGTTATAATTTTCCTTTAAATAATGATGGGTATGTTAAATTAAGAAAATGATAGTCTTTTATATTTGCTTACATATTTATCATTTCTTCATTTTTCCTGAAAGAGTACTTTATTCTTTCCTGAAATTCTGAGTTTTCTCTGGTATCATTCTAGAGAACTTCCTTTAGCATTTCTTATAGTACAGGTCTTATGATAACAAATTCTCTTTTTTTTCCCTCCCAAATTTATTTAATTTGCTTATTGGATAAAGAATTCTAGGTTGATGATTTTTTTGCTTTTTGTTTTTTCTTTCACCACTTTAAAGCTATTTATTCATTGTTTTCTAGATTGTTTCTGAGGAGAAAGCATCTGTATGAAATGTCATATTGTTTATGTATGCTTTCAATTATTTTGTTTTAGTTTTGACTCTTAGTAGTGCTTAGGTGTTATTTTCTTTATATTTATTCAAAGAGCTTCAAATTATGTAAATTTGTGTCTTTCAACA